>NC_040288.1:900000-1170000 GCF_004118075.2 Vigna unguiculata | reverse complement strand
ACTCATTAGTCTGGATTTTTGGAACAAAGCTTCCCATCTACAAAAAGGACACAAAAAATGGGGATTAGTGGTATATTTGGATAAATGTAACCCAAAATGTATTTATTTACAAAAGTAAGGTAAAATTGAGGATTAAGTAGGTTAAAAGCTATGGAAGAGATGATTTTGCTAATGAAATATAGCTTGGATAATGGTAAAAATTAACATTATCAACTCCCCCAAACTTAAAACCTTGCTTGTCCTCAAGCAAAAAAGTAACTTGGCCTAAATGAACAACACAATTGCAATGATCTAGCAACTCAAGAAAACAAATTTCAATTGTGCTTGCTCTTATTTGAAAGATTGTGTAGCACATGTGTTTCATTAGCAATGCAAACTAAAGCTATGGTGTTCACAAACAAAAGTTTCACAAGTGCATGCAAGAGTTTATAAGGGATCAACAATCATGGCAAAATGTTTCCTTGATCAATGGGAACCACTTCTCACAAGAACAATTGTTTCACTCAAGCCCACTGGTGTATGGATATAACAATATTCTCTCTACCATCACAATGTCACACAATTTAACTTTGCTTTTTGTTCAAAATGGCTAAAACTTTCACAAGCATGCTATCATCACAAGATCTTTTATGGCTTGTATCGTGGCTAGGCTAAAAAGGAAATTTGGTTTTTCAGGATAACAAAAGTACCTTGAGCTAAGAGAGCAACTAATCAAATCATGAAAGTATTTTTCTCCCTTCTCTATTGAACCAATGAAACCAATTCCCAACTTGCTTGCACCAATTTTCTTTTCTTTTCTTTTCTTTTTCTTTTTTTGAATTGAACCAAAACTTTACAAATTTTCCCATGCTCCCTTGTATTAGCAATAATTCCCCCAAACTTGAACCATACTCATGACTAACAATCATTTGCTCTCTCAAGCTCAAAGTAAGGTAGTCAATATCTTCACTATGCTCAAGATTCAAGGAATGAGGCTCAAAGAAGATTCAAAAGGTTTGCACAATAAATCAACTTGAAAAGAATTGGCTCAATTATGTAACAGGCAAAAAGAAAGATGGCCTTGATCATTTGTAGCATGCAAGTAAATGATTAGCAAATGAACTCAAGCAAAGTCAATTATGAATCCACAGTGATAGCATTCACACAAATCAACTCTGGGGCACAACCTCTCACAGGGTATTTGGGTTCCACAATTGTCAACATATGCCAAAATCATTGATCACAATTAAAATCAAGCATCACTATATCAAAATGAGAACAACCACAAGCTCATGCTCACAAGCCAATTCACATCACTTCATAACAAGCACAAAAGATGATCATGAAAAGTACTAATTCAATGCAAAAGATTAGTTCACCACAACCAAGTTACAAAGTTCTACACTATGCTAAAAAGTTCAATACTATCAAAAGAAAGTTAAAAAAAACTGAAATCTAAAAGCATAAATTAAATCAGGACTATCAGCAAAACAAGTCCTGCAAAATGTGAATCACTCTCTCCAAGTGCTCAGGCGTCATCCTCGCCCTCTTCGTCTAGCTCCTCATCCTCATCCTTTGCAGCAGCTGAGGCTCCACCTCCCCCAGTAGTAGTGGCCTGGGCCCCAGGCCAAGCAACAGTGGCAGCAAACTCTTCAGCTGATGGGGTGTGCAGCTCAGGAATAGTTAGGGAGATGCCCCTAAGCATGTCAGCATTGGCCATCCCCATCCGATATAAGGCTTGCATTTGGGGTTCCAGGAGCTGAAGGTGATCGAGCTTGGCCTCCAAAGCCTGCAACCGCATGTTAATGGTGGGTGTTGCCTCGAGCTCGGGCTCTGGCTCAGGCTCTGCCTGTGGCTGATGGCGCCTCCTGGGTCTGGGAGCAACTGAGCAGAACCTCTGAAAATATGAAAAGTCCAGGTCATGCGTTGCTTTCTCCAACGGGGGTACAGAAATATCCACCCCTGCCAGGCTGCAAAGATGGGTGATGAGAAAGGGATGGCCAAGAGCGGCCTTGCCAGCGGCGTTGGCACACCGGTGGATCTCATTTGCAATAAATTGCCCTACATCCATCATCCGACCTGTCAGGATAGTGTATAAAATGGTGGCGCGTCCCTCCGTAAGATCAGACACATGGGAGCACGGGGAGATGTTGGCGTGCACAAATGCTGACCAGAAGCGGACCAAGGGGTGAAGGAAACCTCTCTGAATCGTGCCCCTGTGAAATCCTCCACCCGCCAAGCAGAGTGCTTGGATAAGCTCTCCAGGCGCCACGCCCTCATCATCCAACACTGACAACTGGCACTCCACATCATCAGCCAACTGGGTGCCCAAAAACTCATTGATCGTGTCAGCATCAAAGGGCACTCTTTTCCCCTGCACATAGCTGAGAAAGGTAGGGGCTGCTGAGGTGGTAACCTTGGCATTAGCATAGAATTCCTTCACCAAGGTTACACTAAAAGTGCTAGGATAGCTACCCAGCCACGCCTGATCAACTCTAGCTGAAATTCGTTGACCTCCCCGGGCTTGAGTATCACTTTCCTCTCTGCCACCAACTTTCGTTGCATGACCACTTGGAAGCAGTCCTCATTATCCTTTGTGAGGAAGTAGTGAGAGTAAATTATCTCCTTTCGCTTTTGCCCTTTTGAAGGGTTGCCAACAGTGGTCTTCATTCTTTTGGGATTTGAGGAGGATACCATCTGCAAAATAAACATTGGTACAAAGAGGCAATTTAAATTAGCATTGGAGTGAGAGATTCAATCAAAAAGAGAGTTAATTGCATCTAAAGACTAAACTAGAACAACAAAACATAGAGTCATTCATATGCAAAAACCATTGCCGCATTGGTGCCTCACAACCCAAGCAACAATCAGATGAAAACCAGAAAAAGACGCAAAAAACAGGGGCCACCGCCTGGCCCCTCCAAAACTGGCGACAGGCGCCAAGTCAAACCAGTGACTCTGCAGGGCTCCACCGCCTGGCGGTAAGACAGGCCAAAATGGCCACCGCCAGGCGGTACACAACAGGGCAACCATGGATGGACAGAAAAAACAAGGCACAAACATCAAGCATTATCCAATGGCAACACGAAAGCACAGTAAACCAGGGAATGTAAACACACACATCAGCAACAACAAGAAGAATCAAAGCAAAGTAAACCCTAAACTAATGCATCAACAATGGAGTTACAAAACAAGAATAAAAAATGCCAAAACGAGGAGAGCACAAGAAAGATGTTTTACTTGAGTGGAATGCTTGAGTGAGTGCTGGAAGAAGTGAGATTGGATGAGACGTGAAGTGTGGGTTGGTGCGTGGAAAGGGTTGGAGCAGCGTTTCGCCTGGAGAGAGTGAGTTGTGAGTGAGTGGCACGAGAAGGGGAGTTGGAATCAGGTTTGAATTTGAGAGAGATTGGGAAATAGAGTTAGGGATTTGGTAGAAGTGAGAGCAAGGAGCAGCGGCGCCAAGCGAGGTTTAGGTTTTGAATTGTGAGGGAGTGGGCTAGCTGAAACACAATTAAAAAGCCCAAATCAGTTCGCGCAGCGCTACTGCTTGACGGTAGGTCACGAGCCGTTAGGCGGTATACCAGTAAAATGCCACTGGAGCTATTTTTCTAGTGTGGCCCCAGGCGGGCACTAGGGAGCCGCTAGGCGGCTTGCTTCTGCAGTGATTCCAGGGGTCAAATTTTCATATATCGCCTGGCGGGAGGGAGTGTAGCGTCAGGCGACTACTGCAGTGGTGGAGATTATTGTGTTTTTAGGCTATGGTTGGGTTGGTTTTGACTCTATTGTGCTCCCACCAACCTTTCACTCTTGCACACGTACTTTTTCAAGCTTTTCAACTTCAAACCAAGCATTCACACTCAAGCAAAACATTCAATTCACTTAACAAATGCACAACTTAATTTAAGACATGATTTCACTACACAACTATGCTACTACTATTCTCACAAACAACCACTTTCACTACCACATTCTATGATGCATAAATGTTGAACTCAATTCAAAATGCAACAACAAGCACATGCTATCACATCCTAAAATTAACTATGCATGACAACACTCAAAGTTATGCTACCACATGTTCACATATGCAAATTTAACACAAAGTTCAACATCTCAACAACACAACAATCATACTAACATAATTCACACATGCATATAAACATCATACTTAATTGAAAACGAAAATTAAAAACCAAAATGAGTTTAGAGCGCTGGGTTGCCTCCCAGGAAGCGCTTGTTTAACGTCACGAGCCAGGCGGATAAGGACTCTAGGCTTCACTGAGGTACATGACGGTGGTCATCCTCAAAACTTCACCACCCAAATAAGGTTTGAGCCTTTGGCCATTCACTACCCAACTCCTTTGTGAGGAAGGGTCTTCAATTTCAATTGCCCCATAAGCTTTCACCTCTTTGATGGTAAATGGGCCTAACCACTTGGATTTCAACTTCCCTAGGAATAATTTGAATCTTGAGTTGAACAGAAGCACTTGTTGACCGGGTTTGAAATCTCTTTTTACCAACTTCCTATCATGACAGGCCTTCACTTTCTCTTTATAGCTCTTGGAGGACTCATAGGCATTGAGTCGCATCTCTCCCAACTCATGAAGTTGTAACTTTCTCTTCTCCCCTGACAAGGATGGATCAAAGTTCAAGAACTTCATGGCCCAATAGGCCTTGTGCTCCAACTCCACCGGAAGATGACAAGCCTTCCCATATACCAATTGGAATGGAGTCAACCCAATTGGAGTCTTGAATGCAGTCCTGTAGGCCCACAGAGCATCGTCTAACTTGATAGACCAATCCTTTCTTGAAGAAGAAGTTGTCTTCTCAAGGATCCTCTTAATTTCTCTATTTGACACCTCTGCTTGTCCATTTGACTGAGGATGGTAGGGAGAGGCAACTCTATGTCTGACATTGTAGTGCTCCAAGACTTTCTTCAACTGAGCGTTGCAAAAGTGAGAACCTCCATCAGTTATCAAGACTCTTGGGACACCAAATTTGAAGAATATGTTCTTCTTAAGAAACTTGATGACTGTCTTAGCATCATTTGTGGGTGTGACAATAGCTTCCACCCATTTGCTGACATAGTCCACAACCAACAAGATATACTCCTTAGAAAATGAGGAAGGCAAGGGGCCAATGAAATCAATACCCCAACAATCGAACACTTCCACCTCCAGTATGTTCTGCAAAGGCATTTCATTCCTTTTGGAGATACTCCCTGTTCTTTGGCACTTGTCACAGTGTTTTTCATATGCATGAGAATCCTTGAAAATGCTCGGCCAATAGAACCCAGATTGTAGAACTTTGCAGCTGTTCTTTCTCCACTGTAGTATCCTCCATAGGGTGAATTGTGGCAGTGCCACAAGATATCTCTTGCCTCCTCTTCAGACACACATCTCCTCAACAGATTGTCTGCCCCAATCTTGAAAAGATGAGGATCATCCCACACATAGTATTTTGCTTCCCTGAACAGCTTCTGTTGCTGATGCCAACTCATATCCTCAGGAACAACTTGAGCAGCCTTAAAGTTTGCCATTTCTGCAAATCAAGGTCTATTAGATACTAGGAGCAGCTTTTCATCAGGGAATTCTTCTAACACTTCCTGCTCCAGTGTGGTCATCTCTTCATTCACCAATCTTAGCAGATGGTCTGCCACTTGATTTTCACAACCCTTCTTGTCTTTAATCTCAAGATTAAATTCCTGCAACAACAAAATCCACCTAATGAGTCTAGGTTTAGAATCAGGTTTAGTAAGCAAGTATCTGATTGCAGCATGATCAGTGTAAACAACTACTCTAGAACCAATGAGGTAAGAATGAAATTTTTCCAAGGCATACACTATTGCTAGTAACTCCTTTTCAGTAGTTGCATAATTCACTTGATGTTCATTAAGGACTTTACTAGCATAGTGTATGGAATGAAAAATTTTATTCTTTCTTTGCCCCAAAACAGCTCCAACCGCATAATCACTTGCATCACATATAAGTTCAAAATCAAGTTCCCAATTAGGTGCAATGATTATGGGTGCGGAGACTAGGCTAGTTTTCAAAAGATTGAAAGCATTTAAACATTCAACATCAAAATTAAAGGAAATATCCTTGTTGAGCAAGTTGCTCAATGGCTTGGCTATCTTGGATAAATCCTTGATGAAGCGTCGGTAGAAACCCGCATGTCCAAGAAAGCTCCGGATTCCCTTCACATTTGTTGGTGGTGGGAGTTTCTCAATGACATCCACCTTTGCTTTGTCCACTTCAATGCCCTTGGAAGATATTTTGTGGCCCAAGACAATCCCTTCAGTCATCATGAAATGGCATTTCTCCCAATTGAGAATGAGATTGGTTTCAACACATTTCTTGAGCACAACTTCCAAATTTGCCAAGCAAAGATCGAATGAACTTCCAAACACCGAGAAGTCATCCATGAAGACCTCTATGCACTTCTCTACAAGGTCGGAGAAAATAGCCAACATGCATCGTTGAAATGTGGTTGGTGCATTGCAAAGCCCAAATGACATCTTTCTGTAGGCATAGATACCAAAAGGGCAAGTGAAGGCGGTCTTCTCTTGGTCTTTAGGGTCCACCACGATCTGGTTATAACCAGAATAGCCATCCAAAAAGTAATAGAAAGCTTGACCCGCCAATCTCTCTAACATTTGATCCATGAAAGAAAGAGGGAAGTGATCCTTCCTTATGGCCTTGTTCAGCTTTCTATAATCTATGCACATCCTCCAACCGGTCACGGTTCGTGTGGGTATCAACTCATTCTTATCATTACGAACCACTGTCATGTCGCCTTTCTTGGGAACCACTTGCACTGGACTCACCCATGCACTATCAGAAATTGGGTAGATAATTCCAGCATCTAGGAGTTTCAAAACCTCCTTTCTCACCTCCTCCTTCATCACAGGATTTAACCTTCTCTGAGGTTGTGCCACTAGCTTGAAATCCTCCTCCATGAAGATTCTATGCATGCAGTAGGAGGGACTGATTCCCTTCAGATCAGATATGGACCAACCAATGGCTCCTGAGTTGACTCTTAGCACCTCAATCAACTTTTTTTCTTCTGAGGGTGATAAAGAGTTACTGATAATCACAGGTTTGTTGCTACCCCCTTCAAGAAACACATACTTCAAATGTTGGGGCAACATCTTCAACTCCACTTTTGGCTTCGTGACTTCATTCTCACCCTTCAAATCTTCCATCTTCGCCTCATGAGGAGGGATCTCCTTCAAAGCATCAAGATTGGCGAAGCACTCATCAATCTCTTTCTCCTCCTCATCATTGAGAGTCTCAAATGCATCAATTAGAGCTTTCTCTAGAGGGGATGAGGCGTGTAGATCTTTCTTGGAGCTCATGAGCACTTCATTAAGCATATCAACTCTGAAGCATCCTCCAATATCTTTTGGGTGAGACATGGCTTCAAAGACATTGAAGTTTACTTCTTCATCTTGAACTCTCACAGTGAGTTTGTCATCATCAACATCAATTAACACTCTTGCAGTCTTCATAAATGGACTCCCCAATATGAGAGGAACTTCAACATCCTCCTCCATCTCCATTATAACAAAGTCCACTGGGAATAGAAACTTGTCAACTTTGACCAGCACATCCTCCACTACTCCGTGAGGGTATTTGATTGACCTATCCGCCAGTTGCAATGTCATTCGAGTGAGCTTGATTTCCAACTCTCCAATCTTCTTGAGCATAGAAAGAGGCATCAAGTTGATGCTAGCACCCAAATCAAGTAAGGCTTTCCCCACAGCTAGGCTCCCAATTGTGACTGGAAGTGTAAAGCTGCCAGGATCCTTAAACTTTGGAGGCAACATCTTCTGAATGATGGCACTGCATCCAGCCTCTAGTTCTATGGTTTCCTCTTCAATAAATCTTCTCTTCTTTATGAGGATTTCCTTCATAAACTTTGCATAGGTTGGCATTTGCTCCAAGGCTTCTGAGAAGGGAATATTGATTTGAAGCCTCTTAAAAATGTCCAAAAACCTTGCAAATTGCCTTTCTTTGTCTTTTTTGAAGGCTTGAGAGGATATGGGAGAGTTTTCACTGGTGGTGGTTTTAATGCCACTTCTTTATTTTTCTCATTTTCTCTATTTTCACTCTTATTCTCTTCCTCTTCTACAACAATTTCTTCATCTATCTCTTTCTCATCTTTTTCTTCTCCTCTGTCATTGGGCTTGGCTTTGGCTTCATCACTTCCTTTAGCATTCAACCCCACTTCTTTACCACTTCTTGTGACCACCGCTTTGCATTGCTCTTTGGGATTGGCTTCGGTGTTGGCAGAAAATGAACTACTTTGTTGATTCGCCACTTGCTTGGCCTATTGCCCCACTTGCACCTCCAAGTTTTTAATTGAGGCATTGGTGTTCTTCTGATTCTGAATTGACATTTGCAAGAATTGATGCATCATGTCTTCAAGCTTGGATGTTCTATCAGACAAAGAAGGATGTTGGTAAGTTTGTTGATGTGGGGGCCTATTGGAAGGTCCTGCTTGGCCCATGTTTTGGTGAGGTCTCCATCCTTGATTATAGTTCCCTGATCGACCTTGGTTGCCCATATAACTAACTTCCTTTTGAGATGTGCTTGACATAGCACATTGCCCATTGGTATGGTTTCCTCCACATAACTCATAACTTTGCACTTGTTGGAGTTGAGCTATAAAGGCATTTTGAAGCTCTTGAGGAAGTTGTGACAATTTCTTCATGAGGGTCTCCAGCTACTGAGTCATAATCTTGTTTTGAGCCAATAGAGCATCTTGAGATTGAAGCTCTAGAATACCCTTCTTTTGAGAATGGGCTCTCTCAGTATAGGCTTCATTATCATTAGCTGCCATGATCTCTATTAACTCATATGCTTCCTCTAGCGTCTTCCACTTGATACTCCTACCGGCAGAGGCATCTAACATCAGCTTTGACTGGGATTTAAGTCCTGCCAAGAAAAGAGTGAGCTGTGTAGGTTGATCAAACCCATGAATGGGAGTTTTCCTCAGCAGTCCTTTGAATCTATCCCAAGCTTGGCCTAAAGACTCATCCATATCCTGTTGAAATGCCGAGATTTCCTGTTTTCCCTTATTAACCTTGGACTGGGGAAAATATTTGCTCAAGAACTTTGCAACCACATCATCCCAGTTGGTGAGGCTATTTTCAGGAAAAGAATTCAGCCAGGCTTTTGCGGGTCCTGCTAGAGAGAACGGGAAGAGACTCAGTCGTATAGCTTCATCAGGAACTTGATGGATCTTCACAGTATTGCATATCTCCAAGAATGTGGTCAGATGAGTGTAGGGATTCTCATGAGACAGGCCGTTGAACTGATTACTCTACACCAGATGAATGAGAGCGGGCTTCATCTCCATGTTGCTGGCATTGACGTTTGGCCTAGCAATACTGTTGAAGTTGATATGGCCTGTGAATGCTGCATAATCTTCCAAAGTGCGTCTTTCACGACCTCTACCATCCCCATTAGGATTTTCAGCCATTTCTTCTTCTGGAAAAGAGTCAAGATTCTGAGAAGTAGACGGAAGAGTGTCTGAAGTAGAAGAGTGATGGGCAACTTGTTGTGCTTGAGCTCGTCTTCTCCTTGTGGCACTATTGTTTCTGCGGACAGTTTTCTCTATCTCGGGATCAACAAGGAGTGGTTCTGAAGATGCAGTCCTCCTTGTACGGATCCTACCCTGCATAAACTATAGAACAACCACAAAAAATAGTTCGAACTGCAAGTTAGCCCAAATAATGTGTATCTATAAGTAAACCGAAAGCAATAAATATGAACAAAAGAATTTAATCTAAATAAGTCAAAAATCACACAAAAGTCTAGTATTAGACACAGGTCCCTGGCAACGGCGCCAAAAACTTGTTATGACTTTGGCAAGTGTACCAAGTCACGCAAGTAGTAACCGGTAAGACCGAGATATCGTTTCCCAAGAGACTCGTGTATACTAAATATTTGCGTAATTAGTGACTAATTTAAACTAATGAATAAATTCATAATTTGGGTTTTTTGTATGAAATTAAATTTTGCATAAATAATTAAAATTGAACTTTGGAAGTTAAAGGCACTTAGTGAATGGAAAAGATTAGAAATGAAATGACTTGATATTGCCGGGGTTAGAATTCACCAACTATGCACTCATGCAACTACAATTTAACATCCCCTTCATTAATATGCTAATGTCAACCCATAATTTTACTCAAACCCTAATTCCTTAATGGATTGAGCCTAAATTTCCCTATTAAAAGTCAATTCCTTGAACTTTTAGTAAGCAAATTTGCTTTATGCACTAAGGTTTAAGACAACCAATGGGTCAAGCCCCATGCCTAGGTACAAGCTCCATTGAGTTTTCTTATTCCAAATCTAGGTTTCAAAAGATATTTCCACACTCAATGAACCAAAAATCATGCAATAGATGGCTAAATCAATGCAAGCATTAAGTGAAGAAACAAGAAGTCTAGCAATTAATGAAAGAGTCATATATATAATACACGATTTTAAATGTTTTAGTAGATTGTTTGGATATAGGCGTAATTAATCGGATGGTCCCCACTTTGGTGCAAATGTGTCAATTTGGTCCCTGTTTTTAAAAACGTTTCAATTGCGTCTCAACTTTTGAAAAATTGTCTCGGTCCTTTTCAAAACAAAAAAATACTAATGTTGTGTCATTTGTCAATCTAAGGTTTTTTATTTTTTTTTAATTATTTATTTAATTTTTTTTTGAATTTTTTTTGTCATGTGTCAAATCTCTGATGTAACATATGGCACTATCAGTGCCAAGTGGCAAGGCAGTGTCATGTGTGAGTGTCGTGCCAAGATTCATTATCTTGATTTTAATTTAGTCCCACATATGTCTCCTTGATTTAATTTAGTTCCCACATATGCCTTTTTTATTCAATTTAATCCCAATTTTTCTTTTCAAAATAGTGCAATATCATATCTCTCTTAAATTTGAGACCAAATTTATTATTTAGATAAATGTTTTACTGATATTTTTTTATTGAAAATGACGTTTTAACATATTACATTTTTCTTAATTGTTAACTTATGTTTTATTAATCTTTACTTTTACCACTAAATTTTAATACTTAATTTTGTAAGACTTTTTCAATAAAAAATATCAATATAACATTTTTACAAATAATAAATTTGGTTTCAAATTTAAGAGAGAGAATATATTTTGAAAAAAATGAGATTAAATTGAAATAAAAAATATATGTTAAGACTAAATCAGAACAAAGAGACATATGTGAGAACTAAATTGAAAACAAGACAATGACATTTGGTAGTAACATTGACACATGTCATTGTCTTGGCACATGGCATTGACAATTCACGCCAAAGGACTTGAGATATGACAAAGTTTGTTTTTTCAAAAAAAAAATAAAATAAAAAAAACCATAAATTGATACATAGCACGATTAACACCATTAGTTTTTTTTAAATGACCTAATTAAGACATTTTTTTAAAAGTTGTGACGCAATTGAAACGTTTTTAAAAGCGATGAACAAATTGACATACTTCCACCGAAGTGGGATCATCCGACTAATTAAGCCTATATTCAAAAAATCCACTAAAACATTTAAAATTGTGGTCATTCAACCTGCAAACCCATTACATTCCGGTAGACATGTCAAAGTGAGCCAACCCGGCTCACACGGGTTGGCTCACCACGAGCCGGGTTGAAAATGAGTGAACCCAACCCGGCTCACTTTCTAGTGAGCCAGGAATTTTGTAACCCGGCTCAACCCACCACGGGTTGGTGGGTTAAGTGGGTTGACTCACCAACCCACCTAATTTTTTTTTTTAGTATTCAAATATTTAAATAAATTTTTAAGTAACCCATGAAATAACAATCATAGTAAAATCAAGAACCAATGTTTTGATCATGCTCACCACCAATATATGAAGAATTATTTTCAAGAAAGTATCCATTAGTCTAAGAAAGCATGACTAATATTACAAATTTTCTGTCATTCTATTCAACAAAATATAAATAAAAAAATATACATTTTTTTCATGCTAATTTAGAAAAAATGTTTATAAGACGGTTACTTGAGTAATTTACTATAAAGATTATAGTTAAAGATTAAAGTATCAACATATATATATATATATATATATATATATATATATATATATATATATATAACTTGACAATCAAATTAATTAAACATTCAAACTATTCAAATATAATTAAGCAACAAACTAGCATTTAAAAATATGAAATTGTGAACAAATATAATAGGAGTAGTAAATAATTACTAAAAAAATAAAAAATAAATAAATTAAATTAAAAAAATTAAAAAAGAATTGTAAAAAAATGTTGGTGGGTTAAGTGGGCCAACCCACCTTTAACCCGGCTCGAACCCGTTTAACCCGTGGGTTAAGTGAGCCGGGTTGAGTTCAACCCACTTTTGAAAAAGTTGAATTTTTTTCAACCCAACCCGGCTCGAACCCGTGGTGAGCCGGGTTGGCTCACGGGTTCAAACCCATTTTGACATCTCTACATTCCGGCCTGACAAAGCTGGCAACCTAACGGGCCAATAGGTGAGTTTTTACATGCTAACCCAAACATGTTTTATCTAGAACTTTATTTCCTCAATCATCATCTCTATTCATCTCTTCCATCATTTTCTCCATTTTCTTGTTCACTCAAGACTATCCACAATCTCTCATTCTCATCTTTATCATCTTCTTCTCCATCTATTACAGTTTCATCATCATTCAATTTCATCTTCTCTACATCCAACATATTCATCGCGCACCTAACAAGAAAAACAAACACCCACACAAATAGGTAAACCCCATTCCATTATCACATTTCAAACCATCACACCTTCATCGTCTTGGAAAGGCTCTTGGTCCCAAGAGGGCACAAGGTCATCGGTGACGCATTGGTGACTCCTTGTTATTGATGCAACTAGATCTGGAAGGAGGAAGATCCGCACGTTTGTTTGAGCTGAGAGGAACATCGACAAAGTCTCTGATTTTGTTTTTCGTTCTCTACACAATGATTGTGATTGGGGTTTCTCATGTGGGGGTTTGAGGGTTTCTCGATTGGGGTTTTTTTATTTGGTTGTAATTTGGTTTTTTTCATATCTTAGTGATTGGGGTTTCTTAATCTGGTTGTGATGATTTTGTGGGTTGGGATTTTGTACATTGGTGTTTTTTTTGGTTGTGATGATTTTGTGGGTTGGGGTTTTTGCATAGTAAGTTAGGTTCTTACTATAAAGATGAAGAAGATGTTCACCTATATTGATGCAGAAATCTTATAATTTGTAGAGATGAAGATAGTGGATCTCTTGCATCTAGTGACGGAGAAAATGAAGGTCAATGATAATGTAGAAGAACAAAGTCATCGGAAATGAAGAAATGGCAGGTTAGCCTGTGAGGCCCCTGACCTGTCCAATGACAAGACGGGTTCAATTTTATAACTCGTTTTCTGACGTCAGACTAACCCAACCCAACTTAAATTTGATAGATCAAAAGCGAGATAAGCATAAACCAACATAAATAACCCATTTTAACATTTGAACAGTTAGAATTTGACCCAATTTAATGTGTGGTTCATTTTACATTTGAACTATACATATATTTTCGCAAATAAATTGATCAAGAATGGAAAATATTTTTTTTCACAATAATTATGATGAAAAAAATATCGATTCTAATATAATGAATTTAAAAAAATGTTATTAAATATCAAAGGTATAAATTATCTCGTTTCACCTATTAAATAATATTTTAATACTTGAAAAGTAATTTTAATTTGATAAATTGTCCATTTTTATTTATGGAGATCTGACGGAACATAATAAATATATCATGACTCTATCGGGACATACATATATTATACATATATTAGTACGTAAAGGTGTTAAATTACAATTTCTTTATTTTTATTTTATGTAAGAATCGAGACAATTTAATTATCTTATTCTAAATAAGTGTATACTAAATATAATTTTTATTACATGAATATTTTATTATTTGATATATTTATTTTTTATTAATAAAAAATTAAAATTTTTAAACATCGATGAATTCTCTTCGTAAACTAAAAAAACTAATTAAATCTTAGTTCATTTTTCTATCTTATATAACCACATGTAGAGTTTAAAATGTGATATGAAATGTAAAAGAAAACCTAGGTTGCAAGCAGGTAGGTTAACTTTTCCAATTCATCTGACAATTCACTTAACATCTCTTATTTTCATATAATTTTCCTTAACAACGAAAACTTGTTTCCCAATTTTTGTTAGGAATTCAAGTGTGAGTTTAAGTCTCACTGGTTAAAAATGATAAAATAGAGCACTATATAAGGATAAAGACCCATAAATCTATTGCTTTAAGATTTTCGGTTGATAGTGGTGTAAATGCCTTATGTGGTTGGGCTCAGGTCTCATTAGTTTTGTATCTCCAAGTGATACCACATCCTTATAAACCTAACAATTTTCCAGTCTCATAAATCTGATGTCATTGACGTGATATTTTTTATCTTTCATTCCTAATAATACAAACACCAAAATATCATGTCTCTTCTCTCGATTTTTCCCTTTCAAAAATATTCCTCCGACTGAGGTTATATAGCAATTATATATTCAATTTACAAAAATTATAGCATGACTCCCATATTTTGACTCTTATATTTTATTCTCTGACGTGGCTTAGTGTAGATTATTGATTCTTTAAAAAAAAGTAATGATATATCAATCAATGATCCACACTAAGTCAAATAAAAAACTAAAGGATGTGAGTAAAAGAATGGGAGTGATAATATCATTTTCTTTCGGTTTAACTTAAATTTTACATAAGCAAATCTATTCTGGTTACTAAGATTAAATGATTGTTGTTTTACTCATTTTATTTAGGTTTAAATAATGATTTGGTCTTGGTATTTATTCAGTTTTTTCAATTTGGTCATACTATTCTTTTTTTTTGTTCAATTTGGTCATAATATTTGTCAATTTTATTTAATTTGATCATTTTTGCTAACATCGTTAAAATAATTTATGGATTGTAAAAAGTAACTGCTACGTGTAATTTTGTGATTTTAAAATTTTTTTTTAGAAATAATTTTTTATTTTAAAAAATGTCCACGTGTCAAGCTAATATCATGCCATGTGTCCTTTTTTGATTTTTTTGATTTTTTTTAATATAAAAAAATTATTTAAGAAAAATGTTCACGTGTTAAGTCAATATTATGTCATGTATCAGGGTCAGTTTTTTATATTCAATTTGATCATTCTATTCGCTAATTTGGTTCAATTTGGACCTAATTTTTTTGGAAATTGAACAATTTTGTCCTTTTTCAAATTGAGAGAAAATTTAATTTTTTATATAAATATTAGATTGATATTCTTATTAAAATTCATATTTTTATTAAATATTTTTTATTTATATTTAGAGTTTGGTTTAAAATTAAAACGAAAATTTCAAAGTAAGCAATAACACCATTAATTTAAAATTTTAAGAGGTTTAAAATAATATAAAATATTAAAATTAAAAATAATATTAAGTATTTTTAACCTCTTAAAATTTTAAATTTAATGGTGTTATTCTTTACTTTTAAATTTTTTGTTTTAATTTTATATCAACACTAACTCTAAATTAAAAATATTTAATAAAAATATGAATTTTAATAAGAATATCAGTCTAACATTTATATAAAAATTAAATTTTGTCTCCATTTGAAGAGGGACAAAATTGCTCAATTTTTAAAAAATTAGGGCTAAATTGAACAAAAATAACGAATAATAGAACTAAATTGAATATTGGCATGATATTGATTTGACACCCGAACATTTTTTTTGAAATAAAAAAAATTAATTAAAAAATTTTTAAAAAATCACAAAATGACACGTGACATGATATTAGCTTGACATGTGGACATTTATTTTAAATAAAAAAATTTAAAATTTTAAAAAAATCACAAAATAACACTTGGCAGTTATTGTTCACAATCTGTTAACTATTTTGACGGGATTAATAAAAAGGATGAAATTGAATAAAATTGACAAATATTAATATCAAATTGAGTAAAAAAAGAATAATAAAACCAAATTGAAAAAAAAAAAACTAAACGAATAGTAGAAAAAAATCAGTATTTAAACCTTTTATTTACTTGAATTTACAAATTGTGATATGTTTAGTTGGTAAACTAAAATAATGTTATCCATGAGTAATTTTTATTATTTTGAGTAAAAACATGTTAAATATCAATATCGCCATGTTCTTCCATAACTTTTATAAAGGATTGTTATTATAAATATTTTTGATGTAGGCGTCAACGAAGATTATTTATTATCCAAAACATTTTAAGGAAAACAATGAAAATAATTTATTGTTTTAATATTATTTTATAGTAATTTTATCTTTTAATATTATTTTATACTAACTCATATTTCACGTTTCATAACATGGGAAAGACAAAAATACAAAATAATCATTAAAAAAAGTCTCATTAACAATTAATTTCAGTGATCAATTTAGATATTAATTTACAAAATAAAATATTATTTATTATTAAAATCGTCACTATTATACTAAAAAATTATAATTGGTCTCTAAATTGTTCATTAATTAAATAAATATTAATTTAGAAATCAATGTGGTAGTAAAAATGTAAGTAGCTAGTGAAAAATATTTCATGTTCGTACATCGTTTTTTCGAAATTACTTTCAAATATAACTATACTACAAATCATATAATTATTAACTTTCCTATGATAATTGTAATTAAATTTAATTTTTTAATTATCTCCTATACACAAGAAACTATATATACATGTTTTAAAAAGACAAAAGAATTTAATGAGAATTGAAAGCAACCAGCTCACGTTGTCTAGGTATAGGGGACACCTGTACAAAGAAAGAGACACAAACTCGTTAGGTGCATACCACGGCTAGAACAACCACATCCACTACACTTCTCTGTCCTTCACCACACCTTAACAAAAAAGCATTTAAGATATTCATACCCATTTACATTTACGTACAACAAAACAAAATTATAAATCAAATCTTTACAATTTTATTACCTTTTTTCACCTATGAACATTTACAAATTTAAATATAAGTTTAAAATTTTTATATTAAGTAAAAATTAAAAAAAAATGAATGGTATATATATATATATAGATATAAATAAAAGACCTGTAAAAAATCTTAACTTTGAAATTGTATGAGATCTTTTATATGAAAAACTCATATAGATGATTAATCTATCTTAGGAAAAGAAAAGTCCAATATGAGAAATGGAGCTTTCACACTGAGAAGAAGGACAAGATAATTGGACTCTAAAGAAGCCACTGACTTTCAAAACTTTGTCTCTGTTCACTATTTTCCTTCTCAAGTGACAGATTTTCGGTTAATATTTTCCCTGTCATAATGTTGGTTAAATTATTTTTTAATTTTTTTTTAAATATTAAGTTGTTCCTTTAATTTTTTTAAATTTTAATTTGATCTCGATTTGTTAAAAATTGATGTACATTAATATTTGTCGTTAAATTTTTTTAAGCAAAAAAAGATTTTTCATTAAAATTAACACTAGGATTATGTGAATTACACCAATAAATCAAACCATTCTTCTTCTAAATTTTAATTTTTGATAAAAAAAAATAATATTCAAGAAATTTAACCAAAATGATAAAATTGTATCATTTTTTTAAAAAATCAAGATCAAATTGAGACAAAAAAAAAATACTGGAAGACCAACTTGATATTTTTGAACGAAGGAACCAAAAGAGTAATTTCAAAATTTTCATATAAACTAATAAAAATATTGTATTTACTTTTTTCATGATAATAAAAAATAATAAAATTATAATTATTGTTATAATTATAATTATTAAATTAAATATAAATAAATTTTATAGTTTTGTTATAATTAATTTTCATTTATAATAATTAAGTTTAAAAAATAATCAAATGAAAAAATAATTAAATTACACGAATAATCATTTAAAAGATAACATTAATAAAATAATTAATTTTGTTCAAAAAATATTTAAAATATAAAATTGAAAAATAAACGTGAACAACTTAATTTTTTTCTATATATAGATATATATGTATACAAATTTATTAGAATATCAAATACCTAAAATATATTACAAATATTAATTTTTTCAAAAATATATTTAAAATTATACATTAAAGTATATAAATATATTAAAAAAAAATTGGGAGGCATGACCCCTCTTGATCCTTATGAAGATCCGTCGGTGTGA
Source organism: Vigna unguiculata (assembly GCF_004118075.2). Taxonomy (NCBI): domain Eukaryota; kingdom Viridiplantae; phylum Streptophyta; class Magnoliopsida; order Fabales; family Fabaceae; genus Vigna; species Vigna unguiculata. Next base: position 1,151,789 of record NC_040288.1, on the reverse strand, counting down.
AGAATACTAACGAAGAATGCCATTGTAAAACTCAAAATACTCTATGATTAAGTCCTCCATCTCCTAATTCTTTATCAAACATAAATTGAACTGGGATACATTATTTGTAATAACTCATAATGTAAAAGTTTTCAAAGATTACATTTTAATAATTTTGTATTTGTCTACAGTTAAAACAAAAATGTTTCTAGTTAAATAGTATTTGTTTTTAGTGTCTTATAGTATTTTCCTGTTATATGATATAGAATTTAAAATCGAGTTTAAATAACAAACAAAAAAATATTAACTTTTGTTTTGTAAAAATTTGAAAAAAGTTATGATTAAAATTCTAAAGTTTGTTTATCTAGTTTTTTTTTTTAGTACTATATAGAAAGTTAAAGAATAGGTTGGCCAAATGTGAATGGTAGAAGGTAAAAGCTGAGATTGAGGAAAGAGTAGATTTATCCGAGTGTTGGAAAACGGGCCGACGATAATTCCGTGGAAGTAAAACAAGTAAGTGTCGGTGAAATGGGGATGCAAATTTGTGAGAATTATCTTAATTTGTTCATATATATATATATATATATATATATATATATATATTATTTATATTTATAAAATCCTTTCATATTTTTAAGATTATAATTTTTATATAGTTATATTCAAATGATATATTATTAATTAAAATTATTAAAATAATTTTATATCTCGTATTTAAATATTTTTTTTTAATATTTTTATTTGACTCTCAATTTCAAACGTTCAATGACATAAATCTTTTATTTAGTAGGTAATATAAAACGAAATTATCTTTTTTATTTTCTTTGATCTTTAATTTTGTTTCATATGAAGAATTTTTGTTTCGTTAAAATAATTTTTATTATGTTATAATAGTTCGACTATTTTTATATCTGAATTCTTTTCGTTTAGATTTTCAAGATATTTCCCATCTTATCAATCACCTCCTTAAATATATATTTAATATATATTTGTGTTTCTTGCTGTGAATTCATTAAATGATGTATTAAATTGTATTTAAGATGCATATTTAATTATTTTTACTCTTCTTTAATATTTTTATTTATTATTTGTTTGTATCAAATAAAATACTATTTTGATGATTTTTTATATAATTATTTTTATTTCCTAACCATCTTGTAAATATAATTTTATCATCACAGTTATATAGATATTTTATTTACTATAATATAATAATTTAATATCATTATCAATTATAATTAGTTTAATATTTGTTTTTTGTGCGATTTCTTTAAAGTGGTATATTATAATTTTTTATTAATGTATGAAAAAAAAAGATGTAATTATATTTTAGAGAAAGAAGTCAATAAACATTTAAAGTATTTTGAAACTTTGATACTTGTTTTGTTTTTAACTTCTTAAATATATTTTTTGATTTTGTTGACTTTGATCGTTAACATTTGCAGTTTGTAAATGTATATAATTGTAATTTTTTTCTTCTAAATATTTGGTACTAAAAAATCAAGAATGATGTTAATTATTTGATAATAATATATTTTATTATTATGATTTTTTATTTGTTTTTATAAAAAATCATTAATTAATATAAACAAAAATGGGACGAAATATGGGTATGAGTGTATATTTATTAGGGTTAAATATGTTTTTTGTCCCTCAATTTTAGTGAAAATTAGAATTAGTCCCTTTTCAAAATTTTGGTGTAATTTAGTTCTCAAACTTCAAAACTGTGTGAATTTAGTCATTTTAAGCAAATATTATTAAGTTTATTTAACGGTTCAAATGTATTTCATGATAGTATTTGAGATGTTTATACTGTTTGACACATTTTTGTTTTAATATTAGATAAGAAACTATCATGAAACACATTTGAAACGTCAAATAAACTTAACAAAATTTGGTTAAAAAAACTAAATCCATGTAATTTTGAAGTTGAGAGACTAAATTGAAGCAAAGTTTCGAAGAAGGACTAATTTTTATTTTTACCGAAAATTGAGGGACAAAAACATATTTAACCCTACTTATTATTCGGTAAGGATGGGATGAAATAAAAATATTAACCCGTTGAGTGTGAGTGGTAATGAACTTTCTCCTACAAGGTATGATGCAAAAACTTACAAAGTATGCACCCAACATATAACGACAGAATCGAAAAAAACCTCAACCTATGTACTTTCTCCTGCAAGGTAAAAACCCAACTACACACAACAGATTCATAAAAAATTACCATAACATAATCCTCAAAATTGGTCATCTAAGTCTCATTTACGTTGCAGAGATTGAAATGCGATTGAAAAATCCAAATCATTGAAGTCATTCCATCCTAAATATTGTGCCAAGTGCTTAGAGACCTAAAAATCGTGATTCTATATAAGCTGGTGTTGGAAATAGTCCAAGTGTGAGTCAAAGTCCTATATTGGATAGAAAAAACAAAGTTAAACATTATATAAGAATAAAAACTCATAAAACCATTGCTTTAAAATTTTGGAGTTAAAGTGATGTTAAAGACCTTAATGTGTAAGACTTATGTCATATAATCATATAAAACTACATAACCACATTCTCTCGATGACTATAACCATATATGAAAAATATATATATATATATATATATATATATATAAACCCATCAACTGGTTGTGTTTTGTTCTTGGCCACTAGTTGATACAAAATAACAACATGATACAAATTTGAATACCTGTACAAAAAACTAAAGAATAACTTACAGCAAGGTATTTGGTAATAACGATGTTGTCCACTGTGATAACGTTATATTTGGAATTTTGTTGGGATTTTTTGTTGAACTTTGCACACCCAGAAGCATGGGAATTGATAAGGTAATCTGAGATACTCTTCGTGTGTGGTGGAGCCAAATAGGCTGCATTATCTTCAAATAAAATACATATTTTTTTCGCACTCTTTCATTACAAAAATTTCCATGATAATGACATATTTTTAAAACATGTTTTCCATGAAATTTTCATCATCATCGTCATCTTTAACATGCAGAGAGAGAAACATTGATTTGGATAAGGCTCTCTGAGGCTTGTGGTGAAAATGAATTCTGGTTACTGGTGGATGCAAATTTGCATTATCCATAAAGAAAATAGAATCATGCATCATCACAAAAAAAAAAAAACAAATCATCCACACTCAAGTTATCAACTACATTTTTTTTTTACTTTCTGTTACCTATTCATGTATTTATTTCATTTTATTTTATTTCCAACTTTTTTTGTGAGAATATTACTCTCACCCTGAAAGATTTGTACAAAACGAAACGCCATACATATAGAGATCCTTTACTAATAATCATAGGTATAATTAGTCGCATAATACCCAGTTTGGTGTTGGAGTTTCTAATTGGTATCCGGTTTAAAAAAAGTGTCAATTACGTACCCAAATTAGTTTAAGTGCACCAATTGAGTCCATTTAAATTGACGTCGTTAGAAAGGTTAACGTTGACTGATATTGGTTGGTCTCTGAATTAAATTTGGAACACATGGAGATTAACTTTTAATGACGTGAAAAGCTGGGGAAGAAAATTAAATATGTCTTGTAATGAAAAATTGAAAAAAGAAAAGAACGAAAATTAAAAAAAAAAGGGGCGACGAAGTTAAAAAAGAAGTCGCAGAAGCATGTGATAAAAACGTGAAATTGGGGAAAGGTGACGCAGGAGAGACGAACTGGTGGAGGATTCTTCGTGAAGTGGTGGAGAAATTGAAGGCGACTTTCGAATACTGAAGTGGAGACTTGAGAGCGACTTGCGGGCCATTGATAACGAAAGGTTGGTATTGTGTTTTTTTCTGATTTAGTGATTAGGGTTTTGATGTTAGGGTTGATTTTTGTGAAGTTTTGTTGATTTATGTGTTTAGGCGCAGTGTATTTGAAGCTTTTTTAGTTTCAATGTTGTCTTTTTTGTTGCCTTTGAGTCAGTATTACTTTACTGGTTTGTCCCCCATGATATGTGACGGTGACGGTGTTGAGTATGTGGTGTGGTCCCTCTTTCTTAATTATTGTCGGTGTGTTGGTGTGTTAGTGGTATTGAGCATAAATTGTGTGTTATTGTTTGGGTTTTTTGTATATTTGGCAGGGATATAAAGTTAGGCATATAATAGTTGCCATGAACGACAAAAATTTTGAAGTAGTGTTTCACCATGGGGGAAGGTTTGTCAATGAGGGGTCACTGAAATACATGGGAGATAGTAGTACTTTGTTGTGTGACCCTGACAGATGGAGTTTCTTTGAGATTATGTCAATTTTGAGGGAGATGGGTTATGTGAATGTGAAGGAATTGTGGTGTTCAGTGGGTGGGGGCTCTGTGTTGGAAGGAAGGTTGGAGTTGCTCAATGATGATAGAGGTGTATGTCATATGGTGAACATAGCCACCCTGAATGGTCAAGTGCACCTTTATGTGGTCCACTTTGTTTGTGAGCCTCAAGTAGTTCATATGATAGAGGACCAACCTACTGTGGAGGGGGATGGTGGGGTTGTTGGGGAAGAAGTTGCTGTCCAAAGCGAAAATGAATCACCTGATGGGGATATTGGAGAACAGGTTATTGTTGAGTGCGAGGATGGAGTGGCTAATGAAGATGTTTGTGTTGGGGATGGTGAAGAGGAGTTGACTGATAAGGAGAATGGTGTGGGTAATGAAGAAGTTTGTTTTGGGGATGGTGAAGAGGAGTTGGCTGATAAGGTGAATACAGAAGACCCTGTTGAGGCTGAAGACATTGTTGGGGATGATGAGGATGAAGTTGGTGGAGAGACGGACAATGAGGAGGAGGATGAGTACGAGGTTAGTAGTTGGACTGAGTCTGAAGGTGATGTCATGTATGAGGACGAATTATATGATGTTAGGATTGATAGAGATGATATGGAGGACGAACTACATGAGGTTAGTGTTGGATGCCATGAAGTGCCTGGGCCAAGTGGTAGTACTCGAACAATGTCACAGGATACAAATGTGTATGCCAAAGGGATTTCTGATAATGAGTGGGAGTTTGAAACATTAGATAGTGGTGACCATAGTGATTCAACAGATGACGATAGAGACAACTATGGTCACTTTGGGACTTTTTCAATGCCTAAAAGCATGGAGGACTACAAGTGGGAAGTTGGGACCTATTTTGCTGAAAAGGAAGAATTTACAGATGCAATAAGAACTTATGGTGTCCATAGTGGGAGGAAACTTAAAATATTTAGAAATGACAAAAGAAGAATATGTGTGAAGTGTTTAGGTGCCAAAGGTAAGTGTAAATGGTATGCGTATTGTGCTTATAAGGCTGCACAAAGTACATGGCAACTTAGGAAGATTATCAACACCCACACATGTTGTAGGGAATTTAATGTAAGTTTAATGACTTCTAAGTGGTTAAGTGGGAGACTAGAAAAGACATTAAAAGAGAACCCAAATATTAAGCTAACTGATTTGAAGAACAAAATAGTGAGGAAATGGAATATTGGTGTTTCGAGGTCTACAACCTTTAGGGCTAAGAGTATGGCATATGCCAACATTGATGGATCATTCAGAGAACAATATAAGCGAGTCTATGATTACGCTCATGAACTTCTAAAGTCAAATCCAGGTTCAACAGTTAAAGTTCATGTGGATGAGAATGAAGGCAATCCCATATTCAAGCGGCTGTATATTTGTCTTAAAGCTTCCAAGGATAGCTTCATTTCTTGTAGACCTATAATCGGAGTGGATGGGTGTTTCTTAAAGGGAAAATATGGAGGGGAATTGTTAATGGCAGTGGGCAGAGATGATAACGATCAGATGCTACCATTAGCATATGCGGTAGTTGACAAGGTGGAACACGTAAAAGGTGTGCCATATGCAGACAGCTTGGACACAAACGAAATAATTGTCCCCAAGCACCTCCACCCCAGTAGCAACCAAACCCAACTCCATCTACTACACAACAAGGAGGCACACAACCAACTGAAACTCAGGCTACTCAATCCCACCAAGGGCAACCAGTGCAACCCACTGAATCTCAGCCAAGACAACCACTTGAAGCACAGCAGGGAACTGGAAGTGCGCCTATTCTACCATCACAACCACAGCAGGCTACTCAATCACAGATTACTGGAAGTGTGCCTATTCTACCATCACAACCACAACAGGGAACTCAAATACCTATGCAAAGTCAACCAACTCAGATTTCTTCATGCAATGTCATTGACCCACCAACAAGGCCCACCTTCATAGAAAAATTATCATATAGGATGGGTCCAATTTCGAAGCAATGAGTTTAATGTGTAATTGCAATAGCTTTTTAGAAGAACAGGGTTATTTATTTTGGTGTATGGGTTATGTATTTTGAAGAACATGGTTATTTTGTTTGTTAAGTTTAATGTGTAATTGCAGCACCTTTTTGGAAGAACATGGTTATTTATTTTGGTGTAGGGGTTATGTATTTTCAAGAACATGGTTACTTTGTTTGTTAAGTTTAATGTGTAATTGCAACAGCTTTTTGGAAGAACAGGGTTATGTATTTTGGTGTAGGGGTTATGTATTTTCAAGAACATGGTTATTTTGGATTAATACCATTTTGGATTACTTATATGGTTCATTTGTTTCTGTTCTGAAGATGGTTCATTTTGGATTACTTATATGGTTCATTTGGATTACAGACATGGTTCATTATAAATCGATAATACAAGACAAACAAAATAAAATTCATTACTCAAACTTCTCATCCATTTAAAAACACTTCATTACAAAAGCAAACTACAAAATACAGACCAATTACATAACTTCCTATTCACTACAGAACTGAATTTTACAGCACTTCATGGGATTTGTATAAACTTCCAAACCAATATTACATTGATCAAACCCAAACAAATTATAATCCCACTTAAAAACCTAACCCACTTTCCAGAAATTACAAGTGACTTTTCCAGATGGTATATCTTTCTCCTTTGTCTAGCAATGGTAGCATCTTTTTCATCCCCATTATCTTCGTTCAACCATTTGAAGTAATTGCACCCTTTAAATACATCATTGCCACCACTCCGCTGCTTACAAAATAAAAACAAAAACACACAGCCTTCGATTACAATCCACCATTGTAGCATGAATCAAAAAGAAATTAAAATCAATATACAAACCTTAAAGTTGGGGCAGCCCCAAAACTCTTTTCCAACATTCCTAATAGTTTTCACCACTCTCAACACAACTACCTCCCCACAATAACACATTGGTCTTTCACCCAAACCCCTATTCCAACCACCAGGGGAGGAGACGCTCTGCTGCTGTGAACCCCACGAAGAACACGAACACCCTTCTTTACGAGACATTGCGGAATTGAAAAACGAGAGGAAGAACAAACTGAATTAGGGCAGAACAAACTGTCCGGATATTGATGAAGAAGAAACTGGATTAGGGTAGAAGATACGAGAGGAAGAAGAAACTGGATTAGGGCAGAAGATACGAGAGGAAGAAGACAATGAAAATGAGGGCAAATCTTCTTTAAATGTAAATACCACGTTGAACACTATACAATTATAATTTCAACTAGTCATGTGTTATTATTTGACACGTATCCCTTCTGCACTGCCACCTCACCACTTTCTAAACGCCGTTTGGGAACATTTAATGGTATGGACTCAATTGGTGCACTTAAACTAATTTGGGTACGTAATTGACACTTTTTTTAAACCGGGTACCAATTAGAAACTCCAGCATCAAATTGGGTACTATACGACTAATTATACCATAATCATAACTAAGTATGCATAAATAAACAATTGTAAAATATAAATATTCTTCCCTAAAGACAATAAAATAAATTATTATCGTACAATTTTCTAAAAAAATGTTTTAACAATAGTTAAGAACAATTCATGAACAACAATTTTAGAATGGAGAATGATATTTTGACTACTAAATTTTGACATTTTTCTCTCACAACATGATGTGTCATCTTCTAAGTAATTTGTGAATATTGAGAATGAGTATGAAAAAAAGAAAAAATAAAAACCTACTTAGAAGATGACACTTAAGGTTATAAGAAAAAGTTGTTAAAATTTCGTAATCAAAAAATCATTTTTATTTTAGAATTGTCAATTTAATTGTTTTCATTCGCAAGAACCAATCATTTTGAGAGAATTAAAATAATGTATTCAAAATTTATATATTTAATTATTATTATTAATATAATAAAAATAAAAAGTTGACATCTCCAACGTAAAAAAATTAGGTTTTTTTTATCTCTTTTTATCACTTTTAAAAAGTAAATTTACTCTTTTATTTTTCATAAATATACTTATTTAAGAAAATTAAAACTAAAAAATAAACTATCAAAATTTAATTAAATATTGAGAAATATAATTATTAAAAAAAAATATCTATGATAATCAAATTCACATTTTAAATTATGAAAAAAGACATAATAGTTAATTTTTTTATATTTATAAAAAATTACTATACAAAATACTATTAAGATAAAAAAAATACAAAACTAATATTTCAGTATCTTTTACTTTTTTTCTTCAAAACTAAATAGAACCTGTGAGAAATGAAACTAGAAATAATGAACTTATATGTTTCCTTTCATCTTTAGAAACAAATATATACATATATATATATATATATATATATATATATATATATATGTGTGTGTGTGTAAGACCCACTTTTATTGAGTGCCCTAATGTTAAGGGCTGCCACACTGTTGGGCCTAAAGGGCTGGCCCATAGGGTGTCAAGGCCCCTAAAGCAGCCAAGGTCACTCAATTGCAAGTCATTCTGAAAAATCAGTGTCCTAACTCACCCATTTTCTCTCCACAGAACCTCTGTTAGAGTTTGGAGATCTACCCAAGGTCAAGTGAGCTCAACCTCCGTCTCCCATTCACGTAAGTTAGTTCTCGAACCTAGCATTTCTAAGTTGTTTTCGTGGTTTATGTCGAGACTCATTGTGTGAATCCAATCTCCTTTTTTGTGCCACTATTTCAGTTCTTAGATCTGTCCTTGGAGCTACTGGTTTCGCTGGCTTAAGAGTCGAAGTCCAATATTAGTCCTTTTCCAGGTAAGGGAAGCTAAGGTTTCACGTTATTTCTATTTTATGTGATTAATGTTTTGTGAAATATGAGAAAATATTGGGGGTTTTTGGTATATTTCTGAGTTAGAGGTTCAAATATTCATGAAAATGTGATATTTGACGTCATTTCTCGTATTCTGATGCGTCGCACAGTCGCTGGGCGAGTGCCCTGGGTCGCTGGGCGACAGTGTGTTTTTTCTGATATGCGCAGTTTTAGTAAAATTAACTTTCTCGACTCATTAACCGTTGGATTGAACTCAAATTTTGACATGTGGTTCATAACATGCTATTTTATGGTTCGACCGGTTGGATCGTCGATTAGATGTCTGTAGCTTGAGAAATGTGTCACGCATTACTGCAATGATTTTAGTTTTGTGATAATAAATTTTCTTGGGAATTTTGGTGTAAGAATTATGGTTGTGGGTTGTGCTTGATTGTATGAAATTGCAAGTACTTAAATGTTGGCACTCATTTATTTGGGATGAATACTATTTTGTGATATATGTATGTCTTGGTATGCATTTATAAAGTATGAGATGAATGAATTTGCATGAGTGATGTGATTCACAGATTGTGAATGATGAACTTAGATAAATCTTGGCATGCGATTTCAATGAAATGGTTGGTTATATATGTGGTCATGAATTCGGTATGAACAATAATGTTACATTGATGACATGGTATTGGTATGAGGTGAAGTTCTATATCCCCGAATTGGGAAGAATGGGATGGTATGAAATCAACATGGAATATGAATGAGGATGGGTTACAAAGGATGGCGTGAGGTGTTAAATGCATGATCAATATTATTTGCTTGTTTGGAATGTGATTGGTATGTTGTCAGTACATAAATCCACAAGTCTCTAGGTGAGACTTCCTGGTCGTGCTTCAGTGGTCGGGGCGTAATTCCATGGGCCCTGTTAGTGGGTGTTCATGGTGGTGCCCCATCTATATAACTTGGTAAGGATTCAAGGTAAGGATTGCATCCTGACACTCTAAGGAGTCAATTAGTCTCACTTAGAGCAGACTGACTCCTGTGGTGAGAGTAGCAGGAGGCCTGAAATTCATTAAGGGCTAACCTTGTGGTGAGGGAAATTGACTTATTGTAACACTTGTAACACATAGCTCGGGGGTGAGCAGAGGTATCCACCACAAGTGCGAGCATCCGCTGAATCCGACCAGGTTATATGTATCCGGATGAGTCGAGTCGAGTATTAGTGTATTGATTTGAAGGTCATAACATGCTTGGATGATCTGTGTATATTGGACTATGAAAGTATATCTGATTGCATGATGAAATCTTTTGTGCTCTAGCTTACCCTACTTTCTTTGTTGTGTGTTCTGCTGTGTGGTACTCTCCTTTGCAATGATCATCAACTTGTTGGTGTGAGCAGATTCGAGAGGTACTTGTGGTCAACAAGGGAGAGATGATTCCGCTGCATAGTCTTCTTGAGTTGGACTTCATGTTTTATTTGGGCTTTCTTTAGGGCTAAGGCACGTGTATTGTATTGTCCCTAAGGCTTTATTTCGAATACTGGCTATCTCTTACACCTTTTGGGTTGTAGGCATTGTAGTGAGCTTTGGTATTTTCTTTTAAGTACCTTGGATAACTATAAGGAGTGACTTTATACTCCACAACTTGGCTCTTTATATTATCCGGTGTAAGATTTCATTTAATTATGTTATTATTTAAATGGAATGTTACAAAAAATATATATATATATATATATATATATATATATATATATATATATATATATATATATATATATATAAATCAGAAAAATAAATAGAGAAAAAATAAAAAATATCTTAATAAATTTATTATTATTATTTTTAATTTTAATTTTTACTATTTATTAACATTAAATTACGTATTTTATTAATTCCTATAAATTCTTATTATTATATACAAAAATTTTAAAAAGTTTGGAGAACACTACAATTCCTGACCTCCAAAAAATTTACCCTTGTTTTCATTAATATGTGTACAAACACATTCATGAGTAAAACATTTTAAACTTTCTTTTTATCAGTGAAAACATATATATATATATATATATATATATATATATATTAAATAAGAACATTTGAGTTGCTTAAATTTATATAGAAAAATAAAAATATATGTACATTATTTACATTGTTTTTTCTTTCTATTTATTTAAGGTGATACTAAAATAATATTGTATCTAACTTATAGCAAAATAAAACAAATTTAAACTATAATACCACTGTTAACGAAAAAGACCTTTATTATCAAGTACTAAAAAAAGTACATATTTTCTTATTACAAAAATATAAAATTGTAAAATTAATTAACAATCCAAAATAAACTACTTTTAAAAAATGATTAAAGACAATTGTTCCTATAATTCTCTCCATAATTCTCATTTCTATTGTACATCTTCCTCATCATCTATCATCTACTCTCGTAAAACAATATCATCATCGCAGGTAAAAACAACCATCACCAAAATAGAAAGGTAATTTAACATAAACAATAAGTATTATAACACAATTTTCCCCATATTATAAGTTTGAAAATACTTTTTAGTAAAAACCATAAACTAAAAGAACATATCATACAAATACAAGTATTGTCTCTAGCACAAGGATCTTAGTCAAACAAGTTCACAAAAAACCACCAGATAAACTTCTTTCACCGTTGTTATACCCTCTCACAGAGTTTCTAATCTTTCACTCTTTGGGAACTAAGGAAACATTAGGTTTCCAACTACAAGCAAACATGTACCGTACTAGGCACTCACTCACCACAAGAGCTAGTACTCCTCATTGCTTTCAACTCTTATGAACAAAGTTCACTTTCCATTGCTCTCTCTAAGAGATTTACAGACGAATTTCACCAACTGTTTGATCATTGACATCATCATGTTTTTATTTTTGTTGATTTTTAACATCAAAATTTTAATCATTAATACAAAATTATAATAAAAATTACTAGACATAGAGTTTTTATTGTTTAAGTTTATATTTGTCGGTAAGACATTTTCGTTACAAAATATGTGAATGCTAGAGTTAAAATTAGAAATATATTAATTGTTTAGTGATTTTACTTTGACTTGAATCATGAAACCCAATCTCACTAAGCTTTTATCATACATTTTCTTAAATTAAATTAATTGTTTTTATTTGTGAATTTTACTGCCTTCTTAGTTTTAAACTTCTTTTATTTTCATTCTTCAAAATGTTTCCTTGTTTGAAAATTCTTAACCTTCATTAGTAAATAAACATTTTTTCTTAAACCACATTAGTCTCTTGAGAAATGATACTTAGACTCTCTACTTTATTGATACTTGAACTCTCTACTTTATTACTGTACAATTTAATACACTTGTCAATTCGGTAACACAGTTCCGCTTAGGAATCCAAGTGTGAGTCTAAGTCCCACATTGACTAGAAATGAGAAAGTGAAACACTATATAAGAATAAAGACCCATAAACCCATTGCCTATTGCCTTAAGGTTTTGGGTTGAGAGTGGTGTCAGTGCTTTATATGGTTGGGCTCAGGTCTCATTAGTGTTTGTATCTCCCCAGTGAAACCCCCTCCTTATAAACCCAAGACATCACCTCTTACTAAGAGACACAAACCCAAGCCATCAACAAACACTACAAGAATGCACTCTTTTAGCTTCCAAATCATGGCGTCGGACTAGTGTGCGACACAAATTACGTCGGTCAGACCCACGCAAAACCGACGTTAACAAAAAATCTTTTCGTCGGTTTGGCCGACGCATACATACCAAATAGCTGACGTCGGAGGGCCTACGCATAACAATTTAAATTGTTTGCGTCGGCTAGCCCACACATAAATTGCTGAGATAAAAAAAATTTAAATTTTAGGTTAAAGTATTGGGGAAACCATCAAATTTCACTTTTCCCCCTTTAACTTTTCACACCCTTCGTCTTTCCTTGAGTGAGTTCCACTTTTCCCTCCTTCCTTGGCAAGGGATTTCTTCCACGAGTTGGTGAAACTCAATGAGGCAAGTGGGCGAGCGAAACAGCAACGCCACCAGCTGCAACGACGCTCCAACTTCTTCGACAATGCCACTACTACGACGAGGCGTGGTTCTGCAATGTTGCGAGCTGCTCTAGTGAGATGACTGAGGTGACGAGTGTGGAGGCTTGAGCGAGAGAGGGCACAACAGCGAGCTTCCTTCACCTTGTAGCTTCTCGTCATCAACACAATGCAAAAACTCTCTTCTCTGCAACGAAGAGTTTTTTCAGAGGCGCGATTTAGGGATTTTCGTTCGCACCCAATTGGAAGCATGTGCATTGTAATGGGTTCTATTGGAGCTTCTCTGTACAATTAGGGTTCGTGTTCTCGTTGAAATCCACCGCTCAGCTGGGTCATAACTTGTTTTGCAGGTATTTGCGTGGGTCAAGCCCACGCAAGGCTGATGCCAACGATTAAAGCACAAATTGTTTGCGACGGCTAAACCCACGCAAAGCCTTATTTCAACCATTAATTTTCAATCATTTGTGGGCTTAGCCCACGCAAAAGTCAGAAAATATTTTGGGTGTGCGTGGGCTTGACCCACGTATACAAAATTATTATTATATTTTTTATGCGTTTTCGTGGGTTAAGCCAACGATAAATAAGCAGCAAATGTGCGTCCCTGTTTAGCCGACGCAAACGAGCTTTGCATCCAGAAAATTGGCATGGTCCATGTTGCTGTCGCTGGACCGACGCCTTTGTCCTTTTTTTGTCGATTTTACACTACTGGCATCCGTTTTTGGCCGACGAAAACAACATACATTCTTGTAGTGACAAACTGTTTATTCATTTACTTAAAATATTTAATCATATTTATATATTATTTTAGTTATTATAATTTTTAGGATTTCTCAACATATATTGAGATGTTCTTTTGATAACAATCCCTCAACTAAGTTTAAATAGATGATATGCTTACAGATTTATAAGTCATCTCCAATTTAAACATATATCTTATGTCGGTCTTAATAGGATCATATGAGTTAAGACAATTGAATCAGTTGTTTTTTTATAAGTGAAAACAAATATATTGAAAAAATGTAATAGAATTGTCTCCGTCCATATACAAAACAATTATATGCATGAAATGAAATAAGGGTTAAATATATTTTTAATTCTTCAACTTAGACTCAAAATTAGAATTTATTTTTGTCTTAAATTTTAATTTATTTTAGTCTCCAAACTTAAAAAATAAATAAATATTATTTAAAAACATTATGTATTTAAGGTTGACATTTGAGTTATAATGTGATAAATTGTGTAAATAACTCAAATGTTTATCGGGAACACCTAATAATAAAAATTAACGTTATTAGATTAAAAAGACTATATCTATTAATATTTAAAATTTGATGATCTAAATATATCAAAATTTAAGACAAAAATAAATTTTAATTTCATATTTAAATTTAATAACTAAAAATATATTTAACCTTAAAAAATTACGATTTTAAGCATGGTTAACCTAAAACATTCATCATAAGTTTGCTATTCTAATATTGACTTAATTATAAAATTGACATATGTCTTTTCAACGATGATTCCTCTTATAAATATCATCACTTCTTCACTTTCAAATTGACAAAGAAAGAATCGTTATTCAAAGTAATTTCAAAACCTCTTCAAAAATAACTATTAAGAAACTATCATTGAAAAAAACATCAAATGATTACATTTACACAAATGATTATGATGGTGTGACAAAAAGTAATTACAAAGAATTGTACGTAAATAAATAATAAAAAAAAGAAAAATATGCTAACAACAATTTTCATAATAATCTTTAGACTTTTAAATCAAAATTTCAGTAATCAACTTATAACTTCCTAAGCATACTCCAACTCATAATTGATGAAATTTTAATATATTTGATATTTAAATAAATAAAGTTAGTTAATATAATTTTTTTAGTTGTTTTTTAAACAAAATCTATATAAAGAGAACCAAATCTATATCATGGGAGGATTAATTAATCTTAACATCATAAAGTTAAACATACAGTTAAGTTAATCTATATTCCAAACCAAATCTATTTCTAAAAAATTCTTTCCTACAAACCGGAGACAAAGAGGGAAACATACAAACACAATCTGGCAATTAATTCTAATGTTGACAAAAGTCATCTATTACTTTTCACCTTTCTTGAAAATATGAAAAATCGTAAAAGTAATTCTTCTAATTTTGATTAAGCAATATTTCCATATATTTCTAAACTCCTAAAGGTACAACTTTCATATTCAAAAAAAGCCTTGATTACTAGAATAAAGTCATTTTTTAGCCAAAGGTTTTGTCATCCCCTTTGTGATGCTTCTATGGCAAGACTGTGGTTGCCATTAATTATGCCCCGACGACCAAAACGGTACTAATAGAGAGTAAAAAACCTTCTATGTACATCTGTATATACATATTAAAATAGTTTCAAAAAATTATAATTGATCTCTAGATCAATAAGAAAATAATTTCTATTATGAATTGATTTTTAAAATTGATCACTAACACTAATCATAAAAATTTTGGCTACTAAAAAAATTAGTCTCTAAATTAAAATTTAATTAGAAAATTGATTTTTAAATTATTCTCAAAACATATTTTGCTCACTAAAAATATTTATTATTTAAGAATTTTCTTATAGTATATCTTGATTTGTTTAATGGAATGAATTTTTACGTTGAAATGATTTAGAATAGATTACCTGCCATAGTACAAATGTTCTTTACAATAACTAGAGCATGATTGAATTGTACAGGAATATAATGTCTTGCATTGTTGCGCATTTTCCAAATCATCCATAAAATGTTGATACATGCTACTCTCCTTAGATCTTTTAGTTGTGAACCGGTCTATACTTTCATGAAAATATATATACACTAGTACAATTTTGACTTTCTAACTCAGCCTTTATGCCTCGATTACAGAGCAAACGAGACATATAAACACGCGGTGGCAATTTTGAAATTTTTGCATCTTTTTATGCCTCGGTTATTATAATACCCGAGGCAGAAATCCACATTCTGCCTCGGTTCACACAGACCCGATACCTAATGCCTGTCAGAATTTTCAAATCTCCCGCAATTTTTAAATTTTCATTTGAACGAAAAACTTCTGCCTCGGTTGTCCAATACCCGAGGCGTATACTTCTTATCTGCTTCGTTTGATTTGCACCCGAGGCATAAGAGTTAGGTCAAATAAATAAAAAACCCCTATCCAAAATCAGACCCAACACACACAAAGCGGGATAAGAATCGTTCTCGCATTCATGGTTCCTGATGACGAGGTGCCCGCGGCGCTGATGATGGTTTTCAGTGGTGGTTCGCACGCGTCTCCGACGAGCATCATGACCGTCGTGGTGGCCTGGTTTCGCGACACCGTCAAACCATTTTTCCTCTGTTGGTTATGGGTTTTACTGCAGGTTCTGGTTTTGGCTGCGGTGGCCTGCATCGATGGTGGTTCCTCCAGCGGTGCACGATTCACGATGGCTTCGTCAAAGGTTTTCGTCTCCATCGTCACAGCGGCGCCGATCTGTTACGCGTAGGGGTTTCGAGTCAGCGACGATCTGGTTCTGCGACTTAGGGCTCGCGTTGTGGGTCCTCAGGCTCGATCAGGTCCGGTGATGGTGCGTCACGACGGTGGCAGGACTGGTTTTTCCTGCCGTTGGCAGTGACAGCCTTGGGTCGCTGCTGCCATTTCCAGTGAGACCCAACCACACCATCTCATTTCACCATTTTAGGGTTTTTGAAGAAGCGATTTTAGATTGGTCCTGTTTTGTGTTTTCTCCGAGTTTCTCTTTTATGCGAAATCGAACGAAGCTTGTGTTGAGTGATGGTGACAAAGCCTTCGATTAGAACGTTATTTGATGACGAGGTTCCAGTGGTGAGGGTTGATGTTTGTGGTGTCTGCTTTTGAAATGGTAATGGGAAAAAAGATTTTGAAATGGCCACTGCGTTGCTTTGGGTGCGTGGGTGTTTTAATTTTTTTTTTTTTATTTTTAATGCCTACATTAGGCCTCGGTTATTCTAGAACCGAGGCAGTAATGATTAAATATGTCTCAGGTGTGAACCGAGGCAGAAAAGTAACCTTTTTTGCTTCAGCAATATATGCCTCGGGTCTTAAACTGAGGTCAAAGATTCAAAATAACCGCGACAAAAATTCTCTCCTACACTAGTGATACTATAAGAAAAATGACTTTAGACAACACTAAAGGAGACCACGAATATAAAAATGTGGTATAAACACAATAAATGCAACACTTTTTTAGACATGACTTGATAACTATCATAAGCAACATTTATATAAATGTTGCTTATAAAAAGTGTGGGCTAATTCATCAAAACGTGATCTAAAATATACTAAAATTTAATTTTTTTAGATTAGAAATATTTTCTCCCTTATTTTTTGACTGAAAATGCAAAATTTAGTTCTAAAAATGCGAAAATTTGAATTTTTTCCCTCCCTTTGTTTTTGGATCGAAAAAGGCCAAGAGGTGACAATGCTTAAAATGTGAAGTTTTTAAAAACATGTATATTAAAACTGGTGCTTGTTATGAAGATTTTAAGCAACAATTTTAAAATTGTCGTCGTAATGAAAATCGTGACATATTACTTATAATTATGTTCACCTAGATCACGCCTAAAAAACTGTTGTTTAAACTTTAGCCCATAATTTTATGGTTTAAGTCATAATTGTGTGTTGTCGCCTAATGCGATTTTTACTTTAATAGTAATCACATTATCTGATATGGAGCAAAGAGTGTTGAATTTAAAGGTGACAGCCAACCAAGTCCAAAATTTCATTGCCATTGAACAAGAAAAGAAGAGATGTTCAATGGTTTCCTAAAAGATCCATAACACTAAATATGAAAAGAAGAATGTTGGTGCATATATTTTGGTTTTAAATCAAAAACCATGTATCATTAGACAAGATAAGAATAAATAATTACCATCTTCCTTGAGACAAAATATATCCTTCATTTGAGACAAAATTTCTCTTATACCTAAATTAATTCAAGTTTATAATCTATATAGAACACCACATTAAATATATGAATAATATCATAAAAACAGATAAGAAAAATAGGTTTGAAATTTTCTAATTGTAATAACTTGGATTTTCATTTTAGATCAACAACAAAAAATTAAATAAATGTAATAGGAAATTTGAGATTCCCTAATGCTTATACAAGGTTACAGAAATACTGTATAATTTAGGGTATTATTATGCTGTACTACATAATAGATCTACCACACCAACAATGCATACAGACATTATTATTGTCACTACGAAACAAGGATTTTAATCTACATATATATAAACTAAAACTATGGCAAAAAAAAAAAACAAAAAACAAACAAACAAATGAAACTAAACGAGAACAAACCCAAGAGATGAACTTTGTCTTGCATTCATTTTTTGTTTAGAACATCTAATATCTTTCCTATTATCCCTATTTGATTTCCTTTTCGTATTTTCATATCAGTAAAACAATTGAAGCAATACTTAGAAAAAAAAAATCCAAAAGAAACATATATCCTCTAAAGAATTAAGACCTTCTTCATCGTTAATGGTAATAATATATATGAAGAAAGTTATTTACACGATCTAATAAGAAATAAAAAACAATATTAGAAGAGAAAATCAGAAAATACCAAGTCCTCTTGAAAAAGCTTCTCATAGCATCATCGTAACATAAAGTTCTTCCAAAAAGAAGAAAAGGAAAAGCTGAAGAAGAAGTTGAAGCTACTGCTGAAACTACATATGCAGAAATGTTATGCTGCATATCTCTTCTATTCTCTTCACTTTCCCTATCATTTTGGCCATGTCTCATGCTCATGACCATTTCTCAATATATATTACATTTCTTTCAATATATATATATATATATATATATATATATATATATATATATATATATATATATATATATATATATATATATATATATATATATTCGAGAACCACTAATAGTAAATATGTGAGTATTTGAATAAAATTACCAGTTTCCACAGTATAAATATAACTAACAAATGAGTGTCTTACATGATTCTGAAATAAAATCTGAGATAATATTGATCAGAATCTTAGGTATCATATCTTCATTTATTATTTTTAAGATCTTAATGATACATTTTTCAACTTTTTAGAAAATAAATGTTATGTTTATTTTTTATCTGAAATATGATTATTATTATTTTATTCTTATGTCTTAAGATTTTGTTTAAGACATTTGGGCTTGAAATTTTGTATTATAACAGTAGTACATTCTCATATGATTTCTCTCATAGTTAAGATTCTCTTCTCAAATCTTTTTGATTATAACACTAGTATACATTCTCATGTTTGTGTATCTTTATGCATTTTTATTACATTAAATAATATGTTTCAAAAAATATATAAACTTTATCATAATTATTTAAAAAATATATGTATTGGTTATTTTTAAAAGTGAAGGAATTACGCGTTTGATTGGAGTAGAGAGGCTATCTACTTGCGTATTTTATTTTAAAAAGGAAGATTATATTTTATATGTTGACACCAAAAAAAATTATAAGAAAATGTATCACCACAAATATTAATATAATATAAATTTTAAAATTATGTTCCTTATATACGGGTTGAAGTGTCACTAATACTGTTATATAAATATATAATATTATCTTCATCGATAAAAAAAAGTCTTTTATTTTAAATAAAACAATAGGACATAAAAATATATTATTCAATTCAAAATATTTTTTTTATCTATAAACAAATAAAAAACTATTAATATGTAATCTTAGAAAATTTCTACATTAAGAATTATTAGAAAAAATATTTCCATTTCAATTCATGATTAACAAAGATATTTGCGATAAAGTGTGTAATGAATTTTTTTTATATAGATACCCGCAAATAAGGGATATTTAACTATTCACTTCTTGATAGGAAATATATTAAATAATTATTAATATATTTTATTTAATTTTTAAAAATTTAAGTTTTCAAAATAAATTTATTCTTTAATAATATGTTAATATGGAAAAATCATTTAAAAATGAATTTTATATATTTTTATTCTGTAAACATAAGTTATTTTGTAAAAGATTAATTTTTTAAAATTTATAATTTTTTATTTTACACAATTTATTTAAAATTAATTTTAAAAAAATAAAAATTATTTGTATAAATATGTTATTAAGTAATTTAATTTAAATTGTAGTTAAATTTAATTTTTTTAAATGATTTTATTATATATATTTATAACAGTCTATGGATACCAAATTTAAAAAAATGATAGATATTAATGAAATGAATTTTTTTAATGGTACGTACAGACAACAAATAGACACTACTGGACTTATCTCTATTATTCAATGACATCTAATCAGTTCAGCTTTCTAAATTATAAGACTGATATGTTATTTTTATTATATAGTAAATATTTGTATAAGTTATACATCAATTTCTAACCCTTGACCGTAAGATAAGCCTATAAAATTTTTATGAGTAAAATTTGGAATTATTTTTTTTTTTTTAATTTTTAATTAATTTAATTTTTATTTTTAAAAATACGTTAATATAATTTTTTTAATTAAATTTTGTTAAATTTATCTAACATTTTAAGTGTATTTCACGATAGTATTTGAATTATTTATATCATTAGACACATTTTCTTTTTAATATTAACTCAAATATTATCATAAAATACTTTTAAAATATTAAATAAACTTAACAAAATTTAATAAAAATTATTAAATTTACACATTTCTAATAATAAAAAAAAAGACTAAATTAATATAAAATTTTAAAAAAAGACTAATTCTAAAATTCACTTCAAACTTGAAATATCAAAAAATATTTAACCCAATTTTCATCTAGATTTTTTTTCCTGAGATAAATACGTAGACGAGTACCCTTAAATGCTATGTTAAATTTTTTTATATATTCTTTTATGGAAAAAGAGAAATCTACAAGTGATCCATAATGTGGTGGAGGGTGCAGTAGCAGTATGTGGTTCTCCTGCCCCATCTTATGCAATTAATGAATTTTTGTCTCTTTATACAAACATGAGCTGGTTTTGTCAATTCTCATTAAATTTCTTTTGACTCTTTTTAAATGATGTATAATTTCATTTCTGTAAGAGATATTTAAAAAATAAATTTTAATTAGAACTGCAAAAGTTAATAATTATGTCACTTTATACAGTTAAATATTTTCTATTATATACTATTATAGACATGGCACCGGTACAAAAATAAAAAATAATTATGATAAGGTAATTTCTCTACGATTTAGTTAAGTTTTAATTTTTTATATTATAAATTTAAATATTTTTTATTAAATTTTTAAGTATTTTAAAAACTGTATATTTTTCAATCTATTTATTTTTTTAAAACAATAAATTTATAAAATTTTAATTTTAATTTTTTTAATTAAATTCTTATTTATTATTTTGAGTATATTAAGTATTCAAAATTCTTATTAGCCATAGTGATTAATATAAAAAATATTACAATTTATATAAAATAATAATTGACTGTATTGTTTTTCACACATTTTGTTGAAATTATAACAATAGTAATTATAACAACCATTCCTTAATCTCTGGGTAGAATTATAAATGAAAGCTATCAAAGCACATGACAATTATTCAATACATTTTTGTTTAAAGTAACTTATCTAATTACATTAATCATAATTTTATCTCAACAACAAAAAAATCATAATATGTGAAGAAAAATAAACAGAATCATAAACATAAAATAAAAATTACTTTATCTTTGTAATCAGAGTAGATTTTTCTGTAAAAATTAGGTCTGAGTTTGACGGATGCATTATATATATATATATATATATATATATATATATATATATATATATATATATATATATATATATATATATATATATATATATATAGGTCTAAGGAATATTTTTGACAGGAAAATGTGCAGGATCATTTATTTGTAATAAGAATGAAAGACAGAAAAGTATCACGTGAATCACATATACTTTTGAGATTGGAAAATTGTGAAACATATACAAAAAAAGTATTTTCGTTATTAAGGAAAATTAAAGGAAAGTGAGAGATGTTAAGTGGATTCTTCCTCATTAGATGAATTGAAAATTTTAATCTACTTTTTTAAAAGTCTGTAGTAGCCAGACACCTAATTTTTCTTTTACAATTCATATCAAATTCTAAACTCTGAATTTTAATTCTTAAATCCTAAACTCTCTATAATTAAATAGTATATTCTTTTCCAATAGGATTTATTGAACAACATATTTACAACAAGTAAAATAAATATTATGTAATAAAAAATTAATATAAATTCATATTTTTAATTCCACAATATAATTAAAAAGGTATAACTATATCTTAAAATAAAATAAAATATATTAATAATTAAAAATGAAGATCAATACAAAGAAAATAACTATATATATAATTTAGATCCATATATTTAATTTACAAAGTCCAATGTTATTTATATATATCGATCAATTTAAAATATTTTCGTAAACGTAAGATGAGTTCAAATAGTAGTAGAATATGAGTTTATTTTCTTTTTCTAATAAAAATGTAGTTATAGGATGGAATATTTAATATTAAGAAAAATGAGTTGTTGGGTTTAATTAATTATTTTATTTTATGAGTTCGTGTTCATCAATGTCTTAAAATCTTTGTTAAGAATAATAATACTAATTTCAGGTACAGAATAGTGACTTCAGAATTCCAAAGCGAAAAATATTTGATGACTAAAACTAGAATTTACCGATATATAGAAAAGTAATTTCTTAAACTTTAGAAGAATAAACAAATATATAAATAAAAATAAAAATGTGTACCTTTTAATGAAAGATACTAAAAATATATTAAAATAAATTTTTCCTAGGTTTAATTTCTTTATTCTTTTATTTCAACTTTTTATCATTTTTTTTTCTTCAAAAAGTTTATATGATTTAGATTTGTAATGCTTTCTTCTCCAGGTAATCCAAAAGTCTGACTCAATATCCTATAAGAATATACATTATTCAGTTTTTGTTGATACATAATAACAAAGGAGAAAGCAGTTCACAATAGAGAATAAAGTATGGTTAATTTATTTATTTAATCAATAAATTAACTATAATTATAATTGTTCGATTGGAAGAGACCTTTTATGTAGAGACATCTTTGGTATAACATCACTAGATGTAAGGATGAGAATTTTAGAGATTCTTTTTACTTAGTTTCTTTTTTCTTTTTTCTTTTTTTGTCTTTTTTCTTGTTTTGGATAGCTTATAGGATATGGTTGAAAAATCCAAGTATGACATTAAATACTATATTAAGTAAAAATAAGAAAATTGAGTATGTTATAAGAAAAAATATTTACAAATTCATTTTATTAAGATTTGGGGTTTTGGGTAATTTGGTGATTTATGATGGTTGAAATATCTTAAATAATCATGTATTAATATATTTTATTTGTTAATAGAAAATGAAAAAAATACTACTATTTAATATTTGAATAGTTAAAGTTTTTTATTGGTAAAAATAAATTAAATTAATGAGATAATTGGGTTACTTTAATCCATATACACATAACATAAATGAAAAGAAAATAAAAAATGTTGGCACTTTATGGTCTTAGTCAAGGTTAAATAGAGATAAGTACTTTTAATTAATTATGTGGCAACTCATTTGGACATGATTCATCATAATTATAATATTCTTATTTCTCCAACTAATAAAGAATTTCACATTTAAATGGTTAATATAAATATAAATTTTTAAAGTTGTATATCATAGAATGATTGTCCCTATTGCCCTATTTTGTTTTTTCTGTATTTGGGTTGGGATAACCCTATTGTCCCTATTAATATATTTGTTATTGCTGATAAAAAAAAGACAATGATATTTTTATTACTAAATTTTGACAACTTTCTTTAATAACATGAGGTGTCATTTTTTAAATGGTTTTGAAATATTGAGAATGAGAAAATGAAAAAATGAAAAACTACTTAAAAGTGTCATCTAAGATGGTACGAGAAAGTTATTAAAATTTAGTAGTCAAAAAATCATTTAAAAAAAATAGAATAATTGTCCAAACTTTATGATTTTCATTCTTAAATGCATCCAAAATTTAAAATTTCATATATCTCCCGCATTACAAAAACATAAGAAAATTCATATATCTCGTGTATAATATTAGTAGTTATTATAAAAATAGGGACATTAAATATATTATTTAATAATATTTAAATAATGAAAACTTAATACGTCTTTTAAAATGGGGACATAAAAATTAATTTTAATCTTGATTGTTAACGTATATATAGTCGAAATAAACAATTTTAAATTTTCATAATAATTAATAATAGTTAACCATCACTACTAGAAATATTTGTTATGAAATAATTTATAAGAAATTGCTAATTTTCTTGTAAAATATTTTGTATAAACACTTTTTACAATAAAATATGTAGGTTGTGAATTATTTAATTTTGTAGTAAATAATTATTCACGAAGAAATTATGTGTCAATTAAAACTTTTAGAAAAAATGATAAAAAAAAGTCTCTTTTTGTAAATTTTTTTAAAAAAATTATAAGAAATATCCCATAAATTATTAAAAAATTTAGACTAAATTACTCTTTTGATCCTTATTTTTGTCAAGAAGTATTAAATTAGTTCTTCAGTCTTTTTTGTCTTCATTTGGTCATGATTTTTTTTTAAAAGTGTGATTCAATTTGGTACTTGTTGTTATTTTTTTCACAAATGATATTAAAGTCAGTGTCACATGTCAATTTATGATTTTTTTTTAATTTAACATCGTTTGTAAAAACTAACAGCAACAACTAAGTTGAATTACTTTTAAAAAAATATGACCAAATTGAAACAAAAAAAGTGAAGGACAAATTAGACATTTCTTGACAAGAACAGATCAAAAGAACAATTTAACCAAAATTTTAGTATTACATGAGTATGATTTGATACAATTCCTATAAGCTATTTTACATAAATTATTTCAAATATACCTCTTGTGAATTCTTAATATAGTTCACGTACGATATATATATATATATATATATATATATATATATATATATATATATATATATATATATATATATATATAAACTCTTAAATTACACAATTATACTTTTTAAGTGGTTCTAGTAAATTGCACGCAAGCTTCACATTATTCAGGCAATAAATACCAATGGTATAATATAAAAAAGAATTTGAAACTTTATTTTATTTTTTAATTTTCTACTAGTATGGCCAAAAAGAAAAAGTCTATAAATAGCCCTCACATTAGAGAGGAATCATCAAGTTCTTCATTCTCCATTTCACACCCTTCTTCAATTCTCTCTTGAACACTTTGATAATGTCTTCATTGCTCTTGTTTACTTTGGTGTTTTGCAGCCAAGTCATGGCTGCATTCAACACACCGTTGCCACCTCCAAGCTATGGAGATCAAGTTTCCATTCTGAGCATAGATGGTGGTGGCATCAGAGGAATTATTCCTGCCACTGTTCTTATTCACTTGGACAACGCTCTTAAGGTCTAATTTCTATTATATTAATTAATTCCAATGTGTGTGGATTCCAAGTTTTTATTTAAGCTTTAAGAATTTGTATGTGTGTGAATTAATTTTTTTTAAAGCTATATAGAATATATATATAATTAGTTCATTTTCCCCAAGAAACAACATATAAAGAGGAAACGGAAGTGTTTACACACATTATATATATACTTTACATAAGTTGTTATCTCATTACAAACTCTTGTAATAATGTTTTTTGGAAAGGTTAGTGCTCTCCTTGGAGTGTTTAACACATGCTCTACATATTTTTTCTTCAGAAAGGAAAACTACGTGTATGAAATTAATAACTCGTGTATAATTTGAATTCATGTTATTCCCTACATTTTAGTTTGGTTAAATATATTGTAGAACTAAAAACCGTACATGAATACATTAATTGTAACATTTGAGATTGTGTTTGAGTTGCAGGCGAAGGATCCAACATCATCGTTGGCAGATTATTTTGATGTGATATCAGGAACAAGCACTGGAGGACTCATGAGTCTTATGTTATCAGCTCCGAGCTCACCTGGTTCCAATACTCCTCTCTTCACTCCATCGGAAGTCGTAAACTTCTACAAGACATATGGCCCTGACATATTTAAACTTAGGTATGAATGAACCTCATCAAAATTGAGTTAACATAGTCATAACAAATATTTGACACATCATAATTAATTTCTAAACTTAGAACCAGCAATCGGACCATATCAGCAGGAGGAAGAGGTGTATCGAAAATGAGATCAAATCCGAGTATTTATGCGGGTGCAAATCTCATTTTATACAAACCGATTTTCTAGGGTTAGAATAGAGTTAAAATTCACTTTTTCACGAGCAAAATATGTAATTGGGTAAAATTTAGTAAAAATGGTTTAGTTATTACCTTTGCCTTAATCAGTTTGCTAAAAGGTGTGGGTTCTTGTGATGCAAAACCATGGCAGACCTATCTGGGATCTTACAAAATGTCCCAAGTATGATGGAAAGTTCTTAGCGAACAAAGCTAGAGAGTTGCTGAAAGAGACACGACTGAATCAAACGTTGACGAACGTGGTAATACCATCTTTCGATGAGCAGAAAATCTACCCAGTTATATTCTCCAGCTTCAAGGTTAGCATATGCTACACATTCTTCATATTATCTTCTCATATTTCGACCAATAACCTTTTTCTTAAGGCTGAGTGTTGAATACTGTTTGTGCAGGCGAAGACACAAACTTACTTGAATGCGAAGCTCTCGGATATAGGTCTTGCCACTTCGGCTGCACCAACTTTTCTACCATCCCACGAATTTGAGAATGATGGTGTTCAATTTGATTTGATTGATGGAGCTATGGCCGCTAACAATCCAGTAAATATTCATCACTAACTCAAACTATATATATAAATACTTTTGTGTAGGTAGTAGTAAGATTTGAACCTAGTTAAACCTAGTGATTCTTTTAGAAGAAATATCTGAAGAGTTTGATTGAATACTTTAGGCCCTGGTTGCTGTGAGTGAAGTGTTTCAACACAGTGGGGAAAAGGAAGTATTGTTGCTGTCATTAGGAACTGGAATACCAAAAGCAAAGGAGAAGTTAGGTAACATCTTCGATATTGGGTGCCAAGCTTTATGGCTACCTGGGCACATTGAAGTTATCAGTGAAGTTGCATTCAGCACAGACATGACTCATTACTACCTTGCAACAATCTTCCCTGGCCTCGTTCCTCCCAAAAACTATCTTCGAATTGAGGTATATATGCATACTTAGGTTTTTCAAATAATGTTTTCAATCTACTTATTGCAGAAGAAAACAAAACAAAAAATGAATTTGACAACTAATGTAAAATGATTGATGTTGTCTTTGTAATTGCAGGAGTATAATCTGGATCCATCCATGGAAGCAATGGATAATGCTGATAAAAAGAACATGGATAACCTTGAAAAGGTGGGAGAGGGCCTCTTGACCCAAAAAGTGAAGAGGATAAATCTGAGTTCATATAAACCATTTGAACTAGACCAAACAAATGCTCAAGCTCTTGACAGGTACTCATACTAACTTTCTCAACATTGTTTTCACTATCTATGTTTAAAATTAGTAGCTGAAAGGTTTAGATGATTTTTTTTTATTGAATTATAATGTTAAAAGGCCTTTATAATAGTTATTTTAAAAGCTATATATGTATATATATACACAGAATTGTTTCTGATTTTGAAAAGTGATACAGAATTGTGAATACTATAATATCTTATTAGTTGATTATATATATTGAATGGTAATTTTGAGAGGATGTTTGTTTTGAAGGTTGGCTGAGAAATTATTTGCAGAGAGGCAGTTGCGTCTGAAAAGGAAATCTATGGAGGAAGGAGGAAGACCTTTCATTGAAACTATTTAAGTTCCTTCTGATGGAATAAGAGCATCTTGAGCATTATAAATAAATGTCATGTGTATGACATTATATTATGTTGTCTTTATCCATGTTTGTTGTGTGTTTTATGTTGGAATAAGGTTGATGCTTTGGGTTTCTATGTAAATCCCAATTGCAAGAACCATATATGATATAATAAGGTTGAATGCTTTGGGGTTCTATGTATAACTCCCATTAGCTGGAACCATGGATCATGTAATAGTAAGGTTCAATGTTTTTGAGTTCTATGTAACTTAATTGCTAAGACCATGTATTATAGAAGTGATCCTTTGTTTGGTAATTTTCTGTGGTATTTTAAGATCTCCTTGATCCAATTTATTTGTCAATGTTAATATTTTTTTTAGCAGTCACAAATGGTGGGACGTAAAATTTATTTTAACAATACAAATTATTTATTTGTTGAAAATAATGAATAATATTGTCTTATGTAAAATATCACTATAAGAAACTATGCAAAAAGTGAAAGATTAAAGAAGTAGGAAGAAGTACATAGGTCATGTGTTGAAATTTTAACATTAACAGAAACTAACACATTAATAACTAATATTTTTATAAAGTGTTTAATATAGATAAAGGAGAGTTAATATACAGTTGTCAAAATGAGTTGGAATTCGCAAGCCAACC
Source organism: Vigna unguiculata (assembly GCF_004118075.2). Lineage (NCBI taxonomy): Eukaryota > Viridiplantae > Streptophyta > Magnoliopsida > Fabales > Fabaceae > Vigna > Vigna unguiculata. Next base: position 1,123,178 of record NC_040288.1, on the reverse strand, counting down.
CGACTTACCACGGGTTCGGGTTAGGTTAGGTTGAAATTTTTTAGAAATTTCAATATGGGTTGATTTTTGACCCGGCTCACCTAGAACTCGGTTCATCTGGGTTGAACCCATGGTGAGCCGGATTGGCTTATCAAGCCGCAAATAAAGGATCACACAAGTATTTTTTATTAAGTTGAACTTTGCATTTGGATCATGTTAGGTTGTTTTTTTAGCCAACACATAGATAATTTGTATTTTTGTGATTTTTGTTTGTATTTTGATTGTATTAAAGTTTATTTAGATTTTAATTAGAATTATAATTTAGTTTTGACTGAAAAAAAAATAAAAATTGTATTTTTTTTAATTAAGTGAACCCATGAGCCAACCCGTTTAATCCGATGAGTCGAACCGGGTTTAACTTTTTTTGGTTCGTTAATAAGTGAGCCAGGTTGGATTGGTTCACTAAGTAATCAACCCGTGGTGGGTCATGCCGGGTCAGGTCGAATTACCCATTTTGACCACTCTTCCTACAACCCACCAAAGTGCCCAAGGAAGAAGATATACAAATTAATTTTAGGTTATAAATGAAACATTATTAATTATTTTTTTAAAAGAATGACTATATTATGAGAAAATTGTTGGAATTGTATTGATACATGATAATTGTATATCATTCTAATACTTATTGTTGTTGTGCAAGACCTGTATTAATTAAACTTGTTGCACTACCTCGTCAAAGTTTCCAGAAAAAAAAATCAAGTATAATTTTTATATTTTAAACCCTAAAATAATAGCAACTTTCAAACACATTTAAATTCAACTACACAAAACTTTTATTCATCGCATTCAGTATGCATTGATATGTTTGCTATCGTACAAACCGAACGACCACTAAGATCATAGCATTCAATTGAAATAGACAGTGGCTGATCTTAGTTGTACACCAGAGGCCATGCCCCCCAAAATTTTAATTTTTTTAAATATATGTAATATATATTGTATTGATGAAATTAAATTAGATAAATTTTTATTTTTTTATAAAGTATAATATTGACTGTTGATAAATAATAAAATGTAAAATTAAATATAAAAGAATAAAAAAATTTATTTAGATATTTTTATATGTTCTATCTATTGTTTTTAAGTTTTCTATATACTATATTCATCTTCATTCTTAGTGTAGCAATAGTTCTTTTGTTTTCTAAAACAAAAATAGAAAGTTGGACACAAATTTACTTTTTCTACTTTTATTTTTTATATGTTCTCTTTCATCTTTTTAGATAAGAAGGCAACTCTATCTTGTCTCTTGACAGTAAAATATTAGTTTAATAGTTTGTATTTTTTTTTATCTCATGATTTTTTTGTATTTTTTATGAATATAAAAAAATGTACTATATATATGTTTTTCCATAATTATTTTTAATTGTAACTTGATTATTATAGATTTTTTTTTCAGTACTTACGTTTCTCAATTTTCTATTAGATCTTGATAGATTATTTTTAGTCTTTAATTTCTTTTTTCCAAATAGGTATTGTTGGAAGTCCCAAATTTCACTAGAGATAAGGCAATTTCTTAATATATAAGTGGGATGAAAATCTCACCTTATAAGTTGGTATTGTGAGATTGAGTTAGACTTTAAAGTCCGCTTTCTAACATGGTATCAAAGCTAGGTTACAATGTATTCTAGCGAGATTTCTTGGAGATATTGTTTCACTCGCTATCGGACCACCCATTTCTAGTCCCACACACGGGATGTATATACCTCGGTGTGAGAGTGTGTGTTTGAAGTCCCACATTCCACTAGAGATAAAGCAATTTCATAATATATAAGTGGGGTGCAAACCTTACCTTACAACCCGATTTTGTGGGGTTCCGTTAGGCTTTAAAGTTCACTTCTTAACATATATTGATGAGGAAATAAAATAACATATTTTTTTTAAGTCATAAAAGAAAAGATACCGTGAAGAAGTAAAGTTGTTTTGTTTACATATTTTCTTAGTATGATAGTAAGGATCAAATTGTTAAATTAGACGAAAATTTCTTAATATTTAAAGAATTAGATGTGGGGAGTTTCGTATTAATTCTTTGGAACATATTCCAAAAGAACGTTATCAAATGTTCAAATATAGGAATATTAATGAGTGAACGAGATGAAATTAGAAAAACTTATTTAATGAGTGAACGAGATGATATTAGAAAAAACTAATTTAAAATGAGTTTTATATCAACTTCAAAACTATGATTTTTCTAAGAAGAAACATACAAGAAGATTTCAATACTAAATTATATATACTTTTATTATATTAGTGGCAATGATTAAATATATACATTTTGAGTATATTATTTTGACCCCTTCAATGAAGCATCAATACTTCGATTTGAATCACGTATCCGTGTCTGACACGTACCCTTATTTGATACTTTAGGATATTTGACCGATGTCAGGTTCTACAGAGGGGGGGTTTCACTGGGGAGAACAACACCAATGAGATCTGAGCCTAATCACATAAGATACTGACACCACTCTCAACCCAAAACCTTAAGGCAATGGGTTTATGGGTCTTTATTCTTATATAGTGCTCTACTTTCTCATTTCTGATCAATGTGGGACTTAGAATCACACTTGGATTCCTAACAACCGATACTTATCAATAAAGTATCTAATCTCTAAAGAGTAGTACTTTTATGATGACAGTAATTTATAATTTTTCGTGTTACAACTTTAATACATATGATTTTAATTTGAATTCACACCATATAACAATCATATATTTATCATGTTTTTAAGAATTATCGTATACTTTTCAGTATACATATATTACGTATCGTATCTTATTATTTTTAAAAATAAATGTATAACGTATTGAATATGTATCGTATCCAATATATATATTGTATTCGTATATCATATGTGTGGGTTAAATTATTATCGAGAATACGAGAAAGACCTACTAAAAGTATGCATTATTGTAATGTGAACATGACGTGCTTGTGTGCACATGTGAGTGGATACATAGGTGTAGGGAGGGCAAGAACTATCTGTGCCTGAACGCCTAAAAAAATCAGTTCCTTACCCACTCCATTTATCTTCTTCGTATATGAAAAAAATGTGTATGATTTTTTATATACGCGAATATCTATATATACCTGTAAATATTTTTATTTATATAAATGCTTTTTAATTTTAAATATAATTACTTAAAACTAAATTTTTTTAATAACAAAATTAAAAAAAAAATTAAAGTACAATTCAAAACAATGTAAATATGACTGACTTGTACCAAAATATAAATTTTAAGAAATTAATTTTTTTGAAAATAACTTCAATTTTATAGGCCTAAATAAAAAATAAAATATATATATAACTACATGAAAATTCTTAAATAATGACCAATTTTAGTTACAAATAATATGTTTAGAAATTAATTTAGAAACCACTTCATGATAGAAAAAAGTTCAGTGACCAGTAGAGATCCATTATAATTTTTTGAAACTATTTTAATTACCAATAAATTTTACTTTATAAATTCATATATAAACTGGTCACTGTAGTGATTAATTTTTTTTCACTAAAATTAATCATTATTCAAGGATTTTCTTATAGTGTATGAAGTCAAATCTTAAACAATTCTTCGATAATTATTAACACTATAAGAAAATGTCTTATTAATAACCAATTTTAGTGATCGAAAATTGTTGGTCACTGTAGTGACCAATTTAGATATCAATTTACAAAATAAAAAATTATTGATTACTAAAATAGTCATTATTATGAATAAAAAATTATAATTAGTCTCTAAATTTAGCTATCAAGGTTTTAGCTACCAAAGGAAATTGGTTACTAAATATTAATTACCAAGATTTTTGCTACCAAAAAGAGTTAGTTTCAAAATTAGTCTCTAATTAATTAGTAACCAATTTAACGCCCAATTATAATTTTTTATTCATAATAGTGATTTTTTTAGTAACCAATAATTTTTTATTTTGTAAATTGGTATCTAAGTTAGTCACTATATAGTGACTATCAATTTTTGGTCACTAAAACTGATTGTTAATGAGACATATTCTTATAGCATAATTTTTTTTCACTAGTAGCTTTATTTTGATCACTTCATTTAAACAAATATTAAAATAAAACTCATACTTATTTTTCAAGAAAAAGTATAAAAAAATGATAATTATGAGCGGTAGCAGGCATCACGAATAGGATACCATAATATTCATACTTATCTCATTAGCAAACATGTAATTAATACTCGTACTCATTATTCATGGGTATCCATTTAGTATTCCTCACAGAGTTTATTTACGGATATCTACGAGTATGTAATTTTTTGCCATCCATACATAAGTGTGTGCACGTGGACATGTGTGAGTATATATATATATATATATATATATATATATATATATATATATATATATATATATATATATATATATATATATATATATATATATATATATATATATATATATATATAACATAAGTCGTAAGTAAGTTTTCCTTCTTTTTGACATATGAAGACTCGTCTCTCTGCCTATTCAATTTTTCTAGTTAACAAACAACTAACATTTTGAATTTTTCAATCAACAATCTTACATGTATAATATACTATGAATTGTCAAAACAACTTCATGATCAGTATAAAAAAAATATACGTGTGTGTACGCGACAGTATATACATGTATGTGTATAAAAAAAATCATTACTCCTTCCAACATTTTTCTTTTACTATTAAATTTCTATCTTCGGTGAGCCATTTGTATAATTTGTTGAGCCACCCATTATCTCAACTAAGTAATTTATTTCAAAACAATATGTTCTCCACATTCAAAAGTGTAATCATATATATGAATCAACTATGATGAAAAGAAAAAAGTAGTTTTTGAAAAACAAAATTAAAGGTCCATTATTTGATAGTTTGTATCTAACCACACACATGCATAAGTGTACACATATATATTATAACAAAGGAGAAACACCATCTCTAAGGTTTGTTATACTTTCTTCACAAAGACATTTCAGCATATGAGCATTTTGGCATCATTTTTTTTCCTGTAGTTTTGTTTCGGTTAGATAATTAAAACATATCAGGACGAGGTAAAAAAAGAGTGACTTTTTGGTTTCGGTTATGAACTGAAGTTAAAGGGTTTATACTATGCTTTAGTTAGTGCGAACCGAAGCATAATACCTTTTAAATTAAACATTTTTTTATTAGAGTGGGTATCTGATTTCGGTTATACTCATAATTAAGACCAAATATCACAAAAAAAGTTAAATTAAAAAGAGTATTTGGTTTTGGTTATGCCCATAACAAAACTAAATATCTTTATAACTAAATAATAATTTAAAATTAAAAAGGGAATTTTTCTATGGTTACTAGAAGAAAATTATCAAATAGTTTACGATAAAAAATGTTTAGAGATCAATTTAGAAACTAATTTAGAGACCAATTTTTTTGGTAGCCAAAACCTAGGTAGTTAATGTTAACATTGGTCATTAATCAAAAATTTTTATTGTATTGGGTTTGTAGGCATTTTTTATTTTAAATAATGTTTTATTTTTGTTTCCTCCGACATTTTAAACCTGCACAGGTTGATACAAAACCACCATAGAAACAACACAATAAATTTTATCAAACCCAGAATCATCCAGAATCAAAATACAACTATCAGTCTTGTCTTACAACAAGTAAATATCCTAAATACTATTGTACATTTGTATTATAAATTTTTCACAAGTTATCCTACCATACTTTATGGAATTATTTGGTACTCTTAAATTTTTACACAAAAAAAGACATTAATTTCAATTAGTATATAAAAAGACAAAGTTGCAAAGTATTTGATTCAATGCAAATATTATCGTTTTCCAACTAGTTGTAATACGAGCACGAACAATGATTGTCATCCATTACATTAAATATTAACCACATTCATAAGAGTCAGTTTGTTTATTATACTACAATATATTAGCACAATTATAAATAATTAAGGAAGAAAAGGAATCAAACAATAATAAATATATGCACCAAAATATCAAACCTGGAGGGATAACCATGCAAATTTTTTTGCTTTAGCAATTGATTTCCCTAGCAACATGCTATGTCAAGCAATTGAACTATGATAAAGGGAATGTTTTAGGATACATTTAAATAAAAAAGAAAGTGCATAAGATTTAGGTTCTTACTAATCTATTACTTGTTTGAGATGGTTGAGGGGAGAGTTGTGTAAGGAGCAAAATCACACAACAAACGTTTTCCTTTAGGGAAATCACAAGTAGTTGTCAATGATGTTTGAATTGAAAATAAATTCATTGTTATACTTTAAAATGAAGGATTATATTGACAAGTTAACAAAGTACACTTATTTAGCAATATAAAGGACACAATATATTTGCTTTCCTTGTTCATAGCATTTGGTGACGTATGCTTGAATGTCATCAAACTTATTGCCTTCATGAGTGAGTTAGGGGTCTATGAACCGATATGCATCATTCAACCCCGTATTGTTAGTGACACCACACATATATTAGAACACAAAATTTATTTGATATAAATAACTAGATAAATCAATTACATGAAAATAATGGTTAAAAGTCTTACATCATCCATAACTACATAACAGTAATATTCAATTCTTGTCCTCGACACAAGCTCTAAGGCATCTTTCTTATACAAATACAATCGAATGTCAATGTTTCTCCCAATACATTAGAATCCCATGGAACTATCATCGGCTTATAGCTTATGATGTCAGGAAGTTGGTGTAATGCCCAAGAGGACATTCCAAAGATAGAGGAATCTTCTTGGGTTTAGGACTTCCTTGTTGATGCAACTACTATTACATGGAAATATAATTTAATTATGAACATATGTGTACTTCGGGTCAACAAACTTCAAGTTCTGCATTGACACTGAACTCTTAATATTTGAAGAGTATCCTTGAGGTACCTTGACACTCTTTAGGTAAAGGCAAAAAGTTATCTTCTCTTTGTTTGGACGTAGTGTAACATGTGGGGCACAAATAAGTATGCTTACCAATCTCCATTAGTGTCAAGTCTTCTCAGATCTTCATTTCAACCAAATCCAAAAGAACATTTACTTCATCTTTTGTCTTTTCCTGAATGTTAAGTAGTATACCAATCAACCTATCACACACATTCTTTTCTACATGCATTACATCTACGCAATGTCTAATCTCTAACTTCAACCAATATGTAAGATCAAAGAATATTGATTTTTTCTTCCAAGGACTCATTGCATATGACTTCTTGGATGTTGTCCTAAATACATGATGTACTTTATTAACTTTTCCATGAATTTGAAGGTCAATCAATGGAATGCTTTCTTTAATCGTCAATAAGGATGATTAAATTGTAAAAACCTTTGAAGGCGCAATTATATTGTCATCCTTTCATTTTTCAATTAATGAGATGCAATGTTTTCTTCACATATGGGACATGCTTTATGACCTTTAACTTTGTACCCTAATAAATTACCGTAAGTTGAAAAGTCATTAATGGTGTAAAATAACATTGCATGCATCATGAAAATTTCAAAAGTAAAAACATCAAATATTTCAACCCCATCAACCCACAACAACTTCAAGTCTTCAACTAATGGACTGAGATATATGTCAATTCTAGGCTGCCTTGGACCAAATATCATCATAATATCATGTATTATCTCTTAATGCACAATCGAGGAGATAAGTTGTAAATGAATAATATAAGGGCCAACACATATGGTTGGTACTTAAGTTACCAAATGGATTCATTCCATCGGTAGCTAAACCAAACCGAACACTCATACATTCTTGACTAAACTAAGGAAATTCATGTTCAATATTTTTCCATTACATTGAATTAGCTGGATAACGAAGCAGTTAGCACATCTTCTCTCATCTGCATGTCATCTAAGGTTTTTAGCGTCTTTTGAATTCACAAACAAACGCTTATATGTCTAGGCATTGGAAGGTACCAAACTACGTTCAAAGTAGGGTCATCATTTTCTATCTGACCATTATCTTTACTGTTGGTTTTCTGCTTGAACCGTGATAACCCATCAAAATCACACAAACAAATAATCATGTATACAAGTTAAAACATGTTGAAATAATTAAAATAACTAATACAATTAGCTCCGCTCACCTGGATTGTTATTCCCACTATAGCTCTTGATACTTCCCTGTTTGCACTTAACTCCCTCCCAGAACTCCATTTTTCTCTCTTCACCTTTTACCCTACTGACTGTCAAATGACACTATCTAAAAATAACCTACCCCAAAGCTTCATCACTAATAAAACCCTAATGACTACAACATGCACTATTTCATTCTTAGTGCTCTTCTCCAAACCCAAAACAAATAGGCCCAAATTTATTATTATCCCAAATTTCAATTTCGGAAAACCACAATATAAAAGCATTGCTAGTGGAAGAACCCAATACCTCTCATACATTACCCACATACTCTAACCAAATGAGCTATATAACTTATTTTGTCATTTTACTCATTCTACTGAATTAAATTTTCTAAGGTTTTACATGTCACATCGACACTCTAATACCTATCCATCAAGCCTCCTCGTCTTTTTGTTTCTCGAGGTTGGGAGGCTGTTAAACCTATAAGACCAAGTATAGAACAAAATGGCCAAAGAACATAATTTTTCTTTGCATCATATCATCATATCGGCAACATTGTCACCTATATCATTTCAACATTTAAAAACTCGCATTTAAATCATATTGAGTTTAAGGGGCTAGTGTTGTTATACAAACCCGAGATGATATTTGGTTGTGTACCCGAGATTATCTCGACCTATATTCTCAGGATCATCTCAAATTGTTGTATGCATGATATCATCTTGGACTATATTGAGTATGATCGAGATATCTTCGGACAACGCTAAACATGTCAGCAAGAGGACATTGTGGAAAAGATTTTTTAGGGCAAACTTCAATCAGTTGAGGTTAAAAGTTAAAACATAGTAGAACATTAAACAAAATTAATCAATGGTAATCCAAACCAGGTTAAAGCCCACAAACTTAATATGAATAACATTATTAACGAGGTAATTAATTGCGTATTCATTTTTACAACACTTATTATCATCTAAAACATGTCCTTGACTCGTCATAATATCTTTTAGAGACACGCTCCTCTCAACTTGGAACGATACCTAGGCTCAGGAACATCTCAACTTGAAAATTAAGGATCTCAACTTGAAGATTAAGAGTGAAGAGAAGAACTAATAGAGTCTTTGAAATGTGTTTTTTAGATCCGGTAAAAACAAAATTAATTAGATTGCATTTTTAAACAATGTCAAAGTAAGTTTTAAATAGGTTTCTAGATTATATTAGAATTATAAACAAAATAAAAATACTTTTAACCTCTACAAAATAATCAAAATTATATTTTAATTCTTTTAGTTTTTTAGTTTCATCTCTAAAAATACAAAACCTTTATTTTATTATTTCTTATGATATTTTTTCTTTATTTCCGATCACTTGTTATTTAATTGTAGCCGAGTGAAAGTCCAATTACAAATATTATTTGATCGAGAGCTTATCAGTATTTTTCTATACCATGCTAGGTTATATATCTATAATATTTTTTTTTTTGTTTCCAAATCAAATTTATTTATTTATCTTAAAATTAATATTAATTTTAGGAATAGAATAGTGACTTCAGAATTGGAAAGAGAAAAAAAGGTTGATGACTAAACTAAAATTAAACAAAAGAAAAATAAAAATATATAGAAATCAAAATCAAAATTTGTATATTTTATCGTAAATACAAAAGTATATTAAGATAAACTTTACACAGTTTTATTTGTTATTCTTTTCTTTTAAACTTTTATCATTTTTTTTTTCTTCAATAAAATTAAGCATTGACGCTATTCTTTTTTCTCCTGATAATCCAACATTCTCAAACAATATCCTCTAATAAAGATTTTTAGAAAGTGAGAACATGTGGCACAAAAACAAAAGTTACTATTATAGGAGTGGTGAATTTGACCGGAGTTACAATGAATATGGCACGTGGACGAGCCCGCTCACCTATCAAAATGAGGTAGGCTGAGTTACAACTTTTAATTTTTTATTGAAATTGTAACTCGATTCGTCTAGTCGCTCAAATTGACGATTCAACCTCTGATTCAATTTATTTCTATGTTAACTTTATTTTATTGTTTATTTTTTTAAAAAAGAGAAAAATAATTAAAAAAATTAAAATTTTTATATTATATTTTTTAAAATATATAATACTATTATAATTTAAATTATTAATATTTATAAATTAAGTTCAAATTAGTTATAATAGAATAATTTAATATGTAAATGTAATAATTATTTGGTTTAAATATCTTTTTGGTTATTATTTTCGTTATGTTTGTTCAACTTGGTTCACATTTAGTTCCAGCATCAATTAGATTCTAATTTCCAATAATTTTTATCAATTTGGTCTTTTTTAATAACGATATTTAAATATTTAAATAATTAACGTATGTGAACAATGTATGTCACATATCTGTTTGTCATTGAGTCATTTCCTTTTGTTTAATTGAGTTCCTATATCCGTTATTTTTAAATTTTTAATTTTTTTTAATTTAAAAAATATTGTCCATGTATCAAGTCAGCATTGTATCACGTGTCATTGTTAGTGTCATGTGTCAATTCGTCATTGTGTCATTTCCTTTTGTTCTTTTGAATCCCTATATTTCTCATTTTTGTTCAATTCATTCTAATTTTTATTAAAATTGAACAATTTTCTCTCTCCCAAATTTACACCAAATTTAATTTTTATATAAATATTATAATATTATTTTTATTAAAATTGACATTTTTATTAATTATATTTGAAATTCATATTATAAAATATTATATTTAATTATAAATTTAATACAATTCTTAGATTCAATTGTTAAATATATTATAATTAGTATAATATTATTAGAATACAATTATTAAATATTTTTTCTCCAATAATTATATTCTAAATATACTAATATTTCAAAAATTGACATTTAAAAAATTATAAATATTTTAGAAATATTAAATATATGTTTTACTTGACATTTAAAAATATTAAAAATATTAAAACATTTTAGAAATATTAAATTTATTTTTTACTTGAAATTTAAAAATATGAGAAATAATTTAAAAATTTTAAATTTATGTTTGTTTAATAATTGAATCTAAAATTATATTCAATTTATAATTGAATTTAATAATTTACAATTTAATTTTAGTAATATAATTAATTAAAATGTCAATTTTAATAGAAATATTAGTATAACATTTATATAAAAAATAAATTTGGTCATAATTTTGAAAAGACAAAATTGCTTAATTTTAATAAAACTTGAGACTGAATTGAACATAAATAACCGACACGTGACACTAACATCGAAATGTGCAGACTTAACATGTGGACAATTTTTTTAAATTAAAAAAATCAAAAAATTAAAATAAAAAAATGAAAAACATCAAGAACTGATACAGGACATGCATGGTTCACATACATTAAATATTTAAACACGGTTAACAAAAATGACCAATTGATTAAAATTGACAAAATTTAAAACCTAATTGAACATTTAAACTAAACGATGATCAAATTGAATAAACGTGACGAAAATAGGAACTAAAAAAATATTTAAGCTTAATTATTTTAATTTATCCAATTATAAATATTAGTTAATCACATGAATGTTTATATAATTAAATATATTTTAAATATTTATTTATTGAAACATATACAAAAGAATTTTAAAAATTAAAAATTAAATAAAATAGAAAAATGACAAACCAGTCCACATTCCATTCAGCCTAACCTCCTACATGTCAACCTATTATGTGACGGGACGAATTATAATTTTTGACTCTTTTTTTTTTATAGTGGACCAAGTCGATCCAACTATTTTTTATAGGTCAAAGACTAGTTGGCTTTACAACTCCTAATTACTGGCGCATGCACATAATGTTGTGTCGGCATGGCTTCATTAAATACATGTTTTTCTTGTTTTTCAATTGGTGGTAGACTCTACTGCATTCTACCAAACCTACAAATTATAAAATGTAATCAATCGCACCAAAACAATTAATCACCACCAAATCCCATACGTATAAAAAACGGGCGAAAAGACAAAGACAAGAAATAAAATTGAACCAAGATAATATAATTAATTTTCTAACTATTATAACAATGAATTTGAGACTATTTTTCTAATTTTTTTACCTGCTTGGTGGCCGAAAAAAAGTCTTTAAATAGCCTCCACATCAGAGAGGAATCCTCGTTAATGTATACTTAGATAATGTCTCCATTGGTCTTGTTTTGTTTGGTGTTTTGCAGCCAACTCACGGGTGGATTGAATACACCATTGCCACCACCAAGCTATGGAGATTATGTATCCATTCTCAGCATAGATGGTGGTGGCATCAGAGGACTTATTCCTGCTGCTGTTCTTCATTACTTGGACAAGACTCTTAAGGTCCAATTTCTATTATATCACTGTGTGTGAGTTCCAAGTTTTTAAGCTTTAAGAATTGTATATGTATTCTGGCCATAAAGGATTTTGTTAACTATATATCAGTCTTATCCTTTCAAAGGAGTGTATGAGGCTGTTAGTTTTTTAGGCAAAGTTATAAATAATCCTTATGGCTTTTGCTTATAAAAATGTTTTCTTATAGAACTATGTATACTTAGTTCTTCTTCCCCAAAAGAAACAACATATGAAGAGGAGATAGAAGTTTTTACACACATTATATATGTATGTGGTCAACGAAAACTACTTGTGATTAATATGAATTGAAAAACTCGTGTATAATTTGAATTGATGTTATTCCCTAGAGAATCTACAATTTGGTATGGTTGAATATATTGTAGAGTTAAAAACCGTACTTGAATACATTAACTGTAACATCTGAGACTGTGTTGAGTTGCAGTTTATGGATCGAACAGCATCTTTGGCACATTATTTCGATGTGATATCAGGAACAGACACTGGTGGACTCATGACTGCTATGTTAGCAGCACCGAGCTCATATGACCCTAATCATCCTCTCTTTACTCCATCGGAAGTCGCACTGTTCTACAAGAAATATGGCCCTGAAATATTTAAACCTAGGTATAAGTATCAAGCTCATAAAAATTGAGTTAACATAGTCATAACAACTATTTGGGAGATGTTATATCATCAAAATTAACTTCTAAACTTAGAAGTATATGTAGTTGGGTGAAATTTAATAAAGATGGCTTAGTTGTTACCTTTGGCTTGATTAGTTTTCTGAAAGATTTGGTTTCTTGTGATGCAAAACCATGCAGACCTATCTGGGATCCTATCAAATGTCCCAAGTATGATGGAGTTTTCATACGAAACATAACTAGTGAGATACTGAAAGATACACGACTCAGTGAAACGTTGACGAACGTGGTAATACCATCTTTCGATGAGAAGAAAGTCAAACCAGTTGTATTCTCAAAATTGAAGGTTAGCATGGTAGAAATTAAATGTGTATATTATATTTTGATTTGAATATAACCTTTTTCTTGAGGGTAACTGTTGAATATTGTTTGTGGTGGTTTTGATGATGCAGCTGAAGACAGAAGCTTACTTGAATGCCAAACTCTCAGATATCTGCGTAGCCACTTCAGCTGCACCAACTCTTCTACCATCACACCAATTTGAGAATGACGGTGTTCAATTTGATTTGGTTGATGGTGCTCTCGCTGCTAACAATCCAGTAAATATTCATCACTAACTCATTATATACACTTTTTTTAACACAGTATTGAGAGATGGTTGTAGTAATATTTTAACTTAGTTAAGACTAGTGAAATTTTTTGCAACAAATATGGAGAAATATGTGAAGAGTTTGATTGAATAATATAGGCCATGGCTGCTGTGAGTGAAGTGATACAAGAACACCATGCAGAAAAGGAAATTTTGTTGCTGTCATTAGGAACTGGAATACCAAAAGCAAAGGACAAGTTAGGTGATGACAATGATGATGATTCGTGCCTACTTAGATGGCTAGGTGAACACAGTGATACTATTAGCGAAGTTATATCCAAAACAGACATGACTCATTCCTACCTTGCCACAATCTTCCCTGGCCTCTTTCCTGCAGAAAACTATCTTCGAATTGAGGTATACACACTTAGGTTTTTCTGCATAAATGTTTCGATATACTTATAATAGAAGAAAACAAAACAGCAACTAATGTATATAAGTTAAAATGATTGATGATATATATGTAATTGTGGCAGGAGTATAACCTGGACCCATCCATGGGAGCAGTGGATAATACTACTGAAGAGAACATGGATAGCCTTGTAAAGGTGGGAAATGCGCTGTTGGACAAAAAAGCTAAGAGGATGAATGTTAATACATTTGTCCCATTTAAACTACACCAAACAAATGCTATGGCTCTTGACATGTGCGTACACTCACTTTCTCAATAATTTTGTACTTTGTTTAAAATTAGTAGCAGAAAGTTTTAAGAGCTTTTTTTTTATTGACTTAATGTAGAATATTAAAAGGTTTTTATAATATATTGAATAATAATTTTGGGAGGATTTTTCTTTTAAGGTTGGCTGAGAAATTATATGCAGAGAGGCAGTTGCGTCTGAAAAGGAAATCAATGGAAAAAGGAGGAAGATCTTTCACTGAAACTATTTAAGTTCCTTATTAGGGAATTACCAACTTCACATTATGAATAAATGTCATGTTATGACATTACATTATGTTGTCTTTTATCCATGTTTGCATAAGGTTGATGCTTTGGGGTTCTATGCAATTCCCAGTTCCAAGAACCATATATCATCTAATAAGGTTGATGCTTTGGGGTTGTTAGTAACTCCTATTTGGAGGAACCATGGATCATGTAATAAGGTTCAATGCTTTTGAATTGTATGTAACTTAATTGCTAGGACCATGTATATAAGTCCAAAAACACCAATGTAGAATCTGACAGATGCACATAATTCAAGAGAAATTACCTCCAAGTCTAAGCTTCAATTTCCCAGCTTCTATAGCTTCTAGAGCAGATAAACCGAGAGTGACACCTAATTTGCCACCATATGACTCTGCCACGATGAACAGAGGGCTCTTCTGCAGTCTCTCATCCCTATATGGAACAATTCAATCAACAATGTAGTAAACAGGTTCAAAGAAACTCTTTTCATGATTATTACCACAAGAGATCTGCTTTTTTTCAACTATGTGGAATTCCGTGGCTTCAAGTCTGTGTTCAAAGGTCCAACTCTGGAAAACAGGCATATGAAAAGTAACGAAGTGATTCCTGTCTGTAAGAAACTCAACAAATAAAACTTGTTGTTTTTCTAGTTCCAATAAATCCAAAATGAAAGAAAGGCCAAATCAAAATCATAATTTGAAGACATCTATTCATATTCTAATGATATTGGTTCAAACAGAAGAATTAAAAGAAACATTTAAAATGAAAAGCATTTCCCGTTAACTACTATAATTATTTCTTAATAAGCACCAAGTATATTAAGGCATTGTTATTGTAGTCATCAACTACGAATGTCACAGTGTGAAGCCCCAAGAAGCATCATAAGTTCAAAACAAACAATTACATGAGTCAACACAAATATTCTGTTTATGGCAGTGACATACGAAAACATGTGACACTCTCTCTACCCATTAGTTATTACAAAAAACTAATCATTGAGAAATGGATAAATAAATCCTACCCATTACAATCTTGTTAACAAATCATGAACAATTCAAGACCCTACCCGATAAAAACAAATCCAGATTTCACAGAAACTGTTATGTGATATGCATGTGCATGGTAAGAGAAAGTGAACTGAGAGTGTTAAGGAGAAGAGAGAAGAGCACTTTACAATAAATGCAGAAAGAGAAAGCTTGCATATAAAAAGTATTACAATAGTGTATCTGTAAAGAAGCAAGGGTACAAATATATATAGGAAAACAGAAACAGAAAAATTGCTCGAACTATGCGTTTTATCAGAAACATCTCACAAAACCGTGCAAGTCCAACGCTAACGATAAATGAGAGCCAAAAATAAACTGACGAAGGGTGAGGGAAACATAATCGCCGAAACAAAAACACATCAGAAAGAGGAAAGGGACTAAAACGGAATTGCTCACTGAGAAAATGTCAGGTTTTACAAAGAGGGGATTTGATTGGGGAGATACAACACCAATGAGACCTGAGTCAAACTATATAAGGCACTGACACCACTCTCAACCCAAAACCTTAAGGCAATGGGTTTATGGGTCTTGATCCTTATATGGTGCTCTACTTTCTCATTTCTAGTGAGACTTAGACTCACACTTGGATTCCTAACAGAAAAGGATATCCAAATCGAAACTGCAACCCCGGAAGGACATCCAAAGCCAATTTGTACCACCGATGTGATCAGCGAGGAAATGAACGTCATGTTTAGGGATATTAGGGAGTGCAGTGTAAGTCCAACTCAACTTTTAAAGTAAAATTTACATCTTTTAATATAATCTGAAATTTTCTTATCTCTAATCTAATAGATCTAACACTTCCGATAACGGTAAGGAAGAAAAGCGAAAACGTAGCAGAGGAAGCTTTGCGCAAATTGAAACTCAAAACCAACGAGATGGGAGTGAAACCCAATTTCAAAAAAGTCCCAGCTCAAATTACGTAACTACCCTTCCCTCTCTTATTACCCATGATGCCCAAGTAGAATAGTAAAGGTGACGATAAATTCGGATGAATTTGAGTTAATAATTTGTTGTGTTTTTTTTATAGGATTTGAGGATGAATGGGAGCAAATATTAGAATGAAATTGGTAAGTGTTTGTGAATGATTTGATTGATATGTTAGATAAAAGAATAGATTTAATAAAGTAATGTTAAAATTATATTTTTCGTCTTTATTTTTGTATCAAAATACTAATTTGGTCTTTCTATTTTCTTTTATCTCATCCATATTTTGAGAAATTTGATACAATCAAGTCATTTCCGTTAGTGGTGTAGTAACGGCGTTATATGAGATGCCACGTGTTGCATTTTTTGAAATTTTTTTGTTTTTTTTTTATTTTTTTTAAAATTATAAATTTGTCACATGTCAAGCTGACATCGTGCCCCACGTGGCAATGATAGTGTGACGTGGCAGTGACAGTGTCATGTGTCACTATTATGTGAGATGTCATCTTCTCATTCTCAATTTGGTCCCTATAATTTAATTTTTGTCTCAATTTAGTCTCAATTTTTGTAAAAAATGTACAATTTCGCCCCCTTCCAAATTGAAACAAAAATTAACTTTTATATAAATGTTATACAAATATTTTTATTAATTTGAATTTTTTATTCAAATTGATATTTTTATTATATATTTTTAACAAAACTAAGTTTATTTAAATTTGTTTCACATTTAATTTTACTTAAAATTGTTTTCAAATTTTAAATTTATTTGTTTTTGATTGTTATATAAACTAATTAATTTTTTTTAAATTTATATAATTGTTATTTTTAAATTTATTGAATTTTACACATTTTAAAAATATGCAATTATTTAAAATATAAATTCAAATAAAAAATAATATTAAAGTATGATGTAATAAAATATCAATATAATTTATGATTTTTTTTTGCTATTAGCATTATTTTCTATTAACAACTTTAAAATAATTTTAAATAAAATTCAATGTAAAATATAAATTTAGATAAACTTAATCTTGTTAAAAACATTCACTTGAAATATCAATTTTGATGGAAATATTTGTGTACATTTATATAGAAATTAAATTTGATTTTAATTTGGAGAGAGACAAAATTGGTCAATTTTTATAAAAATTATGACTAAATTGAAACAAAAATTAAAATATTAAGATCAAATTGAAAATAAGGAAATGAGACTTGACATATAAGATCATAGTATTCAATTGATATATGATGAAACAAAGGTGTATGACAAAAAGTTGTGAAGTGTATATATGTACCATGACATGATATTATTGAATTAATATAAAAATGGTTGATCCATTCTCACTATATAACTTTTCTTTGCGTGAAATATTTGTGTAATTGTGAAATTAATGTAGAATTTGTTAACCATTTGTTTTTATGTAAGACGATGCCAAGATGTGTGACTTATAAGTGGGATTATCATTAGTACATCATAATATAGAAGCAGTTACAACAATTCAATCAAGTTGAACACCTAGGCATGAATAAGAAATGAAAAAAACAAAGTGTGTCGATGTAGGTAAGTGTCCATTATATGGTGCATTTGAAATTATAGAAGTAATATGATTTTCCCAAATGCAAGAATTGATGTTGATGAAGTGTTCATTCTAGCCAATATATAAAAACCCTAATGTAAATTTTTCGACTTTTTTGTATTTTGGGATCTATTTAAACTAAAATTTGTAAAAATGGGTCCGTTTAATTTTCCTTTTTTTTGCAAAATTGAGTTGAGTCGTCAGGGTAGAGGATGACATTACAGGTGAAGTTGTCCTCCACCTTGCCGATTTCTTTTTTTTTTTTTTCAAAAAATGAAATCGTGTTGTAGATTGTCAGTTTCTATTCACGTAAAAAGTGAAGTCATTCTCATACATGACGACTTCACTTTTATTTATTTTTTATATATTTTTTTAACGTTGGAAAGTGGTGGATGGTGTTTTCTTAGGCTGTTTTATGAACCACGCCATAGGCGATGTAACTTCTTATTGGAATTTCTTTAATACATGGTCTGAGATCTTTCAAGCTCAAGCTTGAGGCCATGAATACGGTGTTCCCATTTCACGCCACCCCATTCATAACTGGTGGTTTCCTGATGGCTATGATCCATTAATTAACCTTCCCTTCAAACATCACGACTAGTTTATTAGCAGATTTGAAGCACCCGAGCTACCAGAGAGAATCTTCCATTTCTCAGAAGAGTCAATTACGAAACTGAAAGTCAGGGCTAACTCAGAGTCCAAGACCACCAAAATCTCTTTGTTCCAATCATTATCAGCTTATATATGGAGATGCATAACACGCGCTCGTCAACTGCCACATGATGAGACAATAAGATGCAGATTGGCCATAAATAACCGAGCAAGAATGGAGCCGTTAGCTGCCACATAATGAGACAACAAGCTACAAATTGGCCATAAATAACCGAGCAAGAATGGAGCCATTGAACTCAAACCACTGTTTCCATTCCCACTACCACTCTACAAAATTAAAAGAAATATATAAAAAAAAAATTAAAAGTGAAGTCGTCATGTACGAGAACGACTTCACTTTTTACATGAATAGAAACCGGCCTCCCACAACACGGTTTCGCTTTTTGAAAAAAAAAAAACTAGTAGGGTGGAGGACGACTTCACCTATAATGTCGTCCTTCACCCTGGCAGCTTAACCCAATTTTGCAAAAAAAAATTCAACATATCATTTTTACAAATTTCAGTTTACATAGACTCAGATATACAAAAAAGTCCAAATTTTCATATTAGTGTTTGTGTCCAACTATATGTTTACGATCTATATCTCTTTAGTAAATTAGGTTCTTTGATTCGAGTTGTTAAATGACTTTTTTTCTGATTTCTGTATTAGAAGACTATTGTTCTATGTTATAATGGATTTAGAATAGAATACTATCTTACTCATATGGTGTTTGCCTTGTTTAAGATCATTATGGAATTAGTATCGTAAACCTATCAAGATAATAGGAAAAGTTTTGTAAATGTGGCTTGTTTTGTTTTTCTCTGGATATAAAACTTGTATTAGTGCATGCTGTTGGGTATTGGGTTCCCTTCCTATGTGGAGAAAAGGCCCAAAATTTGAGAAGCCCATGTCTCACTTAAACCTAGTGGAGAGGAGGCTATAAAATAAAGAGAGAGGCAGAATAATAGAGTCAGAATACACTGAAAGCCCTAACACATAGAGGGAGAGGTAGAGGGAAAATTCTGTTCACGTTTTTCATAGAGCTGTCACAGTAAATTCGGCGCTGCGGATTCGTTCACCGTTGGATTGGGTTGAAATTTTTACAGCAGGTTTGGAACTCATTGCTCTTCATTCTGACCGGTCGGATCTTTGATACGAGATTTGAGTTTGGAGATATTAATTTCGCAATGCAGCAGTGATTTGTAGAGGTTTTCCCCTCTTGTTCTTCTCTATTTGAAAGCTTTGTTGCTTTGTTATTTGGTTGGGTGTTGGCACTAATTTGTGCTATTGATTGAGACTCTTTTGTACTCTTGTTGATCATAGTGGAGCTATTTCTTTGGTCTGGACGACTCGTGGTTTTTACCCTTGATTTGAGGGGTTTTTCACGTTAAAAATGTTGGTGCCTTTATTTGTGCTTTTGGTGATTTATTATTGCTGCTATTTGATTATTGCTCCTCATAGATTCTTGCAAGTTAGGGAAAATTATATCCGCTGCATTCTCTGATATATTGTTTGTTATTATTTTCCCCATCACATGCATGGTCATTTTTTATAATGATCTTTGCACGAACCAAAATTGCAACAAGACCAAATTTTTGTCCGAACTCTTAATTTGTTCTTTTGCTATATGGGCAACAAATATTTCTGGACAAAGATATATGACTAAGAATTATTTAGTTGAAGGGAGGGAGACATAGCTCATGGTGACAATTTTTTTCTTTTTACTTCATTTTTTTGTATTTTTTTTATGTTAGAACAATTTTATTGTTCTTCTTAATTTTTTTTGGTTTAAATATCTTTTTGGTTTATCAAGTTTTTTAGTAAATTTTGGAATTAGTCCATCTTTGAAACTCTATACCAATTTAGTCTTTCATCTTTAAAAATGCATGGATTTAGTCCTTCTTACCAAATTTTGTTAAGTTTATTTGACATTTTAAAAGTATATTTAACTTTTTTTTTTTTTTACAAAATGACTAATAATAATAGTAATAAATAAATGTATTCATATTAATATTACGTGAATCAGATATTTACTCTATATTGTATATGTTAATACTTACTAAATATAACATAACAAACGCTTCATAAAATTAATAGAAATTTAAAAATTACTATATAATATATGGTAATAAAACACACAACTCTTTATATATATCTTTATTTATCAAAACAAGAAAATAAAAAATTAAAATGAAAGTGTATAATTTTATAAATGTGCAGTTAAATTAAAATAATTCACAATATTTTTTTTTAATAATATTACATAAATTATGAAATAAATTATATCACACATGTGTATTTATTTTATATTTATTTATATTTAGATTAATTTATTTAAAATTACAGGAAAGGATTAAAATTAATGGATAACTTATCATATTATGTGTATTCTCTATGTTATATTATATTTTACAATTATTATAAAAAGTAATAGAGTAATTAATTTTAATGTTTATTTTAGTAAATTTATAAATCATGATTTTGGGCAAATGTTAGTATTTTTGTAAAACCATACATACCTCAGACTTTTTTTAACGAGTAATGCCGTATATGACGTATTTAGGGATGTCAACGGGACGGGTAGGGTACGGGTAGTAGTTTTTCGTACCCTACCCGCTGAATTAATATTCGCCCCGTACCCGTATCCATATCCGTCGGGTATCCGTTATGCGGGAACCGTCTATTTTTTTCATATTCGCGGGTATCCACAAGTACCCGCGGGTATTTACAAAAGTATTTAAAAAAATAATTATTTAACAATAATTATTGTTTGGATCAACAAGTTCCCTTTCTCCGATTGATTCTTAAAAAACAAACAAATAAAAAATCACTACCAATTTATATTGTAGTTTATTTTTGAATAAAATATTAAAGAAATTACTAACTTCATCAATGTCCACCTCTTGCAACATTGTATAAAGTTTCATGTTGTCCAATTTTAATCTAAAAGAGCCTTAAAACATAATTAAGGAGTTCAGTAAAAATTTCTAACAATCACTTAATTAAAATATCTAAGTAAAAATGTTAATTTCATTACCTTTCATATTGGTCCATAACCAGTCTTAGAGACAGATCAATGCCTCCACAGTATATGGAAGTAATTTACTCCTTTGTGAGGTAAGAATCTGACCACCACTATTGAATGAAGACTCATAATGTTTTTACTAATATATATATATATATATATATATATATATATATAATTTTTCTGAATTAAAGTTTTTACTAATATAATGAAGACTCATAATGTTTTGACTCATTTGTGGGGTAATAATTTTTCTGAATTAAAGTTTAGCGGATACGGGTATCCACGAGTACGGATACTATGATATTCGTACCCGCCCCGTTAACATGCGGGTATAAAAAATACTTATACCCACGGATAACGGATATCCATTTTTAATATCCATTTTCTATCCCTTGCGGATTTTATCCGCGAGTACAGATTTTTTTGACATTCCTAAACATATTAGTAATCGAATAATTGAATAACATTATTAGCTTCTATTATTTATAAAGTTAAGAAATGCGTGCCTCTCGCGGTTCTAAAATATAATTTAATAATATTGATCAGGACATATGCACCGCAAAACTCATTTTTTATAGTTTTATTTTCTCCCATTACTTTAGCATTTTATTGATTATTTTATTTTTGTTGTCAATCTAATAATATCTTTATCTAAATGTTTGGGAGAAAAAAATATATTTAAAACCATTTTTTTTTCTTTATTCTGACCGGTGGCGGAACACCGTAAAAGACCGGGACCCAAAAATATTTTGAAATTTTTAATATTAGATAATATATTCAAAATTAGTAATAATTAAATTAAATTTTTTATTTCTTTTATAAAACACAACATTTAAATTTTAATAAGTAATAAAATATAAAATTAAAATAGTAAATCATACAAATATTTATTAAGATATTTTTTATTTTCTTTTCTCATTGTCTTTTGAATTTTCACAAATTGTTCTCATCCATCATATTCACTTGTTTTCTTTTATTTATGAAGAGAAAAATATTTATTATTTTTTTTCTCATTTCTCATCTATTTTCTTTCATTCTTGAAAAGAAAAAACAATGTAATTTTCTTTTGTCTCACTTGATAGTGAAATATTAGTTTAAGAGTTTATCTCATTAGCCTTGTATATTAATTTTTTATTTTATGGACATAGAAGAAAAATTATTTTATTATGTGTGTTTCTTTTTTATAATTGGATTTTAATTGTGGTTTGATTATCATCAATTTTATTTTTAGTATCTTTTAATGTTTTATTAGATTATGATAAAAATTAATTTTTATCTTTTTTTTAAATAGGTATATTGATGAAGAATAACAAAATAGATGCATTTGTTAAAGTGACAAAAGGGAAGCTATTTGTGAAGATAACACTATTAGAAATTCTCATATTACATGAGATTTTTCTTGCAAATTTATTAAAAAAAATTGCAAAAAAAAGATTTGTTTTTCTGTCATTTTTTTAAGAATTTTAATTGACAGGTAATTCCTTCGTGGGTAATCATTTCCTACAAAATTATAAATTTGCAAGTATTTCCTACAAAATTTGTTGCGAAAAGTGTTTTATACAAAATATTTTGCAAGAAAATTGGTAGTAATTTCTTGCAAATTTTTTTGGTAGCAATTTCTTGTAAATTTTTTTTTCACAATAAAATTTGTAAATATTTCCTATGAAAAAAATTTCAAAACAAAATTGGCATGAAATATGAGTTTTTTAGTAGTATAAAAACAAGACAAATTCAACTACTTCAAATATCCTGAAGTATGATACTAATGATCCATTGTTCGATTAGAGTAGCTCTTTCTTAAGGTTCAAAGAATTACAGGTGAGGAGTTTCATAATAATTCTTTGGAATGTGATCCAAGACATGTCTTCAAATATGAGAATATCCAATGAGCCAAAGAGATAAAATTAGAAGAGTTTATTTAAGATGGTGTCCATATAAATACAACTTGAAAACTACCTTTTTTCTAAGGAGAAACATCCAAGGTGTTTTCAATTTAATTGGTTTAAATTTTTTCCTTCTTGACTAGAGTATTCCCCGACTAATGATGAAGCTTATTGTTTGGCATGTTATCTATTTAGTTCAAAGTCAAATGGTCATCCTAGGTCATATGTGTTTACTAAACAAGGTTTTAGATCATAGAAAAAGATTAATGCAGGAAACAATGTCCATTTCTCAACCACATTGGAGATCACCAATGCAATGAAAAATTGTGAATACATGTTGAATCAATAAATGGACATTAATAATATTATAAACGTTCAAAGTTCTGAGCAAATTTGCAAAAAAAATTTATGTAATATGAGAATTTTTAGTAGATATTTGATGAAATGGTTATACAATTAGATATTTGATGAAATAAAATTACCATGTTTTATTTGTTAAAGGATACGATTTTTAATTAAATAATAACATTAATTAAATAATCCAAAGCATTAGTTAGACGCATGTGGTTTTGAAGTGTTAGGCTACTGATTTAACATTTAGCAAGTTAACTAGGGACAACTCGCAAAGAAGAGCTAAGTTGGATTTATCTTAAAAAAATTGAAGATAAACCCAATAAACTAATGCAACTACTTATGGAACCACGTTGGATTTTTATCTTGATTTTAAAGAATCATTGCAATTGTTATATTTTTTACTCTTACACATTTAATTATTATGTATTCCATAATAATTATTCTTACACATTTATTCTTACAATTAATTATTGGGAGTCTGAATCATGAAAATCAAAGAAAAGCTAAGTTGGATTTATCTTGATTGGATTTATCTTAAAAAAGTTATTGAAGATAAACCCAATAAACTAATGAAATAATATAAAAATAGAGCTTCAGGGGTACTTTAAGCCAAGAGGAGAGTGTAGAGTACTGAACAAGGATACAATTTTGAAAAGGAAAACTATTTTTTCTACTAAACTTTTACAATTTTTTTTTACAATCTTAGGTTAAAATGTCTTTTTCTTGTAGGGAATTACAATGATGGTTAAGGATAAAAATAAAGGTTTTTTAACGTTAATAATAAAGAAAGCTTAAATAACTATTGTTTTTCTTGTGGTCTCATGAAAGTTACCATTCACACAGACACATTGATTATGTAACAATAACAATAAATAACCTTGAACGGTATGCATTCACTTATTATGCTCTCTTCCCAACTACAAGTGTTTGCGTTAGGTATTTTCTTACATTTTTATAATTTCTTCTGAAATCGCAATTAATCTCTCTCTTTTGTACTATAATTTGTACATGTATATTCCTAGTACCCGCAAAAATAAGACTTGCACCCAATCCACCACTAGTTTTGCATTCTCAAAAACAATTCTTAACTTTAAAACATGGATCGAATTTCACAATAACATCGAGCATTGTATTGGGAATTGATACCAATCACTGTTAAAAAAAATGTAACGTTTGGTAGTTTATGTTTCATCCAATCCATGCATTCGCTTGTGCCATGCAAAAAAGAAAAATTCTAGGTCTACCTTCCCTTGGTTAAAAATCATTTTATTTCTATATTTCCAAATTTTCTAAACAATCGCTAACCATATAGTTTTCCAGATTTTATCTTGCTTTCCATTTAATTACATAAGGTGAGAGCGTTGAAAGTTAACTCTAGAGTTACTATGATGTAGTGCAATCACTCCAACCAATCTATCACACTGTCTCAGACAATTTGAGTTGTTTTGCATACAAAGAAAATATGTTTGATATTCTCCTCATGCTTTGCGCACAAGTCACAAACGGTACTTCATAGTCACAACCTACGACAAAGATGATCCTCTGACCCATATATCTTCCCAAAATAAAACTTTATTCCCTTCTCCTGCTCTCTACTCACAACATTTGTCACTTGTTGCTAATTTTTAAAATAACATTTTATTAGAGTAATTTACCATCGATTTAGCTATTACATTAATGTATTTTAATTTTAAAATTGATTTAATTTAGTGTTAGCTTGTCCAATGCTATTGACATTAAATTAAAACAAAAATCCCATATAGTCCCTTCATATCTAACAAATATAAACGGAAAAAACAAAGAAAAAAAAGAAACTATAATAGATGAAAGAAATGAATAAAAGGGAGATGACTGTGGATGGAACAAATGAATATGAATGAAGGGGAGGAAGACAAAAATGTGGATGAAGTATAAGAGGAGAGGAATATGTGTTATGAGATTGACAAATGTGCCAAATCGCATCAGTAATAAAGTGAAAAACTCAACTATCGTTTCTTAGAGACGCGTGCAACACTTTGACAACTCTTGCAATTCATAACTCAATTTGACAACAAATTTCACAAAAACAAAAATAATACTTTTTCTTTTAATTTTTATTAAACATATGATGTGTAACGATATATAATTACTGGGATTATTATACCGATAGGTTAGACATCTTGACATTTATTCATAAGCAACATTATAACTGGTTTCCATGCTTTTATTTAAAATATTTTTCATAATAGATCTTCTTTGTCTATGTTTCATGAAGTTGTGTATTTTTTTATTTATTATGAACTTGGCATGCTCCCATGGAAACTCTCTTTTGCAATTTACTAGTTGGATCACTCAACGACTCTTGTCTCCAACTATCTAAATATCCCTTATTTATAATGAAGGACGTTTCTAGATCAAGAGTGATAGTAAATATTAAATATTCTTCAGCTTTCTTTCTAAAGACAAATATACAACTCTTAAAGAGTCAAAGAAAATAATTCCAACATCTTGAAAAAAATATACTAGTTTCTATATATAGAATTGCATCCCTTAATTAAGGAGGGATATATTTCTAACAGTTCTCACCTTCAAAATTTCTAAAATATAAAACAGAGCATAGTTTGTCTTTTATAACGGAGACGACACGTTTTTGCGCATTCTTTATTAATGAATATATAATATGATGGAATGAATACATTGTATTATCCTTTCCTTTTCGAACCTTACATAAACTCATCTATGCAATAAAAGCATTATTATCATGCATAAAATAACCTTTGACCAACATTTGTTTAATCATGGATGTATCTCGAAACAATTTCTATAAATAAACGTTTTCAGCACAATTTTCATTTGGTAACAATTTTCCATTATGCTACTTGTTTCTATTGTCATGATTATTTGGTTATATACACAAACTTAATCATGTTTGAAATATACTACATAGCAGAAAAATAAACAAAAAGCAAAAGCACGTAAAGTATATGTATCCGTCTGAACGTAACTTTTGTTAGTATATATAGATATCTTTTTTAGAAATTTTATTAATACTTTAGTTATAGATACACATAAAGATATGTACATGAAATTTTTACATTCTACTTACCTCTAATTAACTACTCCAATAGGGTTCATAAGTACAGAACTCACATACAATATAAATAACAAACTATATATATACGTAAATTATTTTAAAAGTCATACATTATTATATGATTATAATTTTTAAGTGGCCCTAGTTATAATAATGAAATTTGAGACTATTTTTCTAATTCTTCTACTTGCATGGTGGCCAAAAAAAGTCTATAAATAGCCTCAACAATAGAGAGGAATCCTCAAGTTCATCATTCTCCATTTCACACCCTTCTCCTTTTCTTCTTTCTTGAAGACTTAGATATAATGTCTCCATTGCTCTTGTTTGGTTTGGTGTTTTTAAGCCACTTCAAGGGTGGATTGAATACACCATTGCCACCTCCAAACTTTGGAGATCGTGTTTCCGTTCTCAGCATAGATGGTGGTGGCATCAGGGGAATTATTCCGGCCACTGTTCTTGTTTACTTGGACAATGCTCTTAAGGTCCGTTTTCTATTATATTATCACTGTCTCTGGGTTCAAACTTTTTAAGAAGTTAAGTATGAGTCTAAGTTCTATATTAGTTAAAAATGAGAAAGTAGAATACTATATAAAGATAAAAACTCATAAATCCATTGTCTTGAAGTTTTGGATTGAGAGTAATGTCAATACCTTATGCAGTTGGACTCGAGTCTGATTAGTATTTGTGTTTTTGTTGCAGGCTAAGGATCCAACATCATCGTTGGCAGATTATTTCGATGTAATATCAGGAACAAGCACTGGTGGAATCATGACTCTTATGTTAGTAACTCCAAACTCATCAGAGCCCAATCGTCCTCTCTTTACTCCATCACAAGTCGTACAGTTCTACAAGAGATATGGCCCTGATATATTTAGACCTAGGTATGCATATATCAAGCTCATAAAAATTGAGTTAACATAGTCATAACAACTATTTGAGATATTTTTCTGATAAGAACAACTATTTGAGACATGTTATATCGTCATAGTTACTTAGTTTTCTGAAAGGTTTGGGTTCTTGTGATGCAAACAAAACCATGCAGGTCTATCTTGGATCCCATCAAATGTCCCAAGTATGACGGAGTGTTCTTACGAGATATAGCACGTCAGATATTGAATGATACACGACTCGATCAAACGTTGACCAACGTGGTAATACCAACCTTCAACGAGAACACAATCCATCCACTTATATTCTCAAACTACAAGGTTAGCTTGCTATAATAAAATTGTCTACATCTATATATATATATGCATGAAAATGTGTTCTAAAATTGAACATTATTCTTGGATGATGCAGCTGAAGACAGAAAGTTACTTGAATGCCAAACTTTCAGATATAGGTCTTGGCACTTCGGCTGCACCAACTTATTTTCCATCCCACGAATTTCAGAACGATGGTGTTCAATTTGATTTGGCTGATGGTGTTCTCGCTGCTAACAATCCAGTAAATATTCATCACTAACTCAAACTATATACATATAAACACTTTTTCTACAATAGTTTTGAGAGATTGTATAGTAGTAAGATTTTAACCTAGTTTATAAGACCTAGTGATGTTTTTATCTCAAGAGTTTGACAATATAAAACTTGATATTTGATATACTTTAGGCCTTTGTTGCTGTGAGTGAAGTGTTACAACACAATGGGGGCAAGGAGATTTTGTTGCTGTCAATAGGAACTGGAATACCAAAAGCTAAGGAAAAGTTGGGTGACATCTTTGATGACGCGTGCCAAGCTTTATGGCTAAATACACACAAAGAAGTTTTTACTGAAGCTATGTTCAGGACAGACATGACTCATTACTACCTTGCTTCAATCTTCCCTGGCCTCTCACCGGCAGATAACTATCTTCGAATTGAGGTATACATAGTTAGGTTTTGTGCATAAATATTTTTCAATATACTTGTATAGAAGCAAACGAAACAGAAAATGAATTTAAGAAGTAATGTATGAGTTAAAATGATTGAGGATATATATGTAATTGCAGGAGTATAACCTGGATCCATCCATGGAAGGAATAGATGATGCTTCTAAAAGGAACATGGATAACCTTGAAAAGGTGGGAAAGGACCTGTTGCTCCAAAAAGTTAAGAGGATTAATGTCAATACATTTCTCCCATATGAACTTGACCAAACAAATGCTCAAGCTCTTGACACGTGAGTACAATCACTTTCTCAACATGTTTTTATTAGGTTTAAATACGTTTTTTTTCACTCAAGTTTAAATAAAATTTGGAATTAATCTTTCTTCAAATCTTTCGACTAATTTAGTCCTTCATCTTTAAAATTACGTGAATTTAGTCTTTTTAACCAAATTTTGTTAAGTTTATCTGACGTTTCAAGCATATTTCATTATAGTATTTGAATTGTTTACACCGTTTGACACATTTTCGCTTTAATGTTAACTCAAATATTATCATAAAATGCGTTTAAAATGTCAAATAAACTTAACAAAATTGGGTAAGAAAGACTAAATTCACGCATTTTTAAAAAAGAAGAACTAAATCGGTATAAAGGTTCGAAGATAAATTAATTCCAAATTTCACTGAAATTTGAGGAATCAAAGACATATTTAACCATTTTTTGTACTGTTACATAATTTTGCTACTAAAAAAATGTTACAGAATTGTAAATACTTTTATATTATATATATTTTTTGTTGATTATATATTGAATGCTAATTTTGGGAGGATTTTTTTTCTTAAGGTTTGTTGAGGAATTATATGCAGAGAGGCAATTGCGTCTGAAAAGGAAATCTATGGAAAAAGGAGGAAGGCCTTTCATTGAAACTATATAATATTTCCTTATCGAGAAATCAACAACTTCACATTATGAATAAATGTTATGTTGGAATATGGTTCATGTTTTGGTGTTCTGTGTAACTCCCAATTGCAAGAACAATATATGATATAATAAGGTTGAATACTTTGGGTTCTATGTAACTCCCATTTGGAGGAACCATGAAAGATGTAACATATAAGGTTCAATGCTATTTGAGTTCTATGTAACTTAATTGCTGGGACCATGTAAAAGTGATCCCTTGTTTAGTGTTTTTTTTTTCTGTTTTAAGATCTCCCTGCTACAACATCTTTATTTATATTATTTAGGTATAATTATTCGCCACGTACCCAGTTTCGTTCCAATGTGTCTAAATGGTACCCGCTTTTAACTTTGCATCTATTTAGTACCCAAAATAGTTAATTTGCATCAATTTGGTCCCTTTTAGTTGACTCCGTTAAATGACTTAACGTCTGACCATGTTGACTACTTAAGTGGGAAAAAAAAGATTACGTGGCATTATCAGGTGTGTGATGTGGAACAGTGTTTTGAAAAATGAAATTGAAAATGAAAAGGGGACGTGATTTGGGAACGAATTAGAAGAGTGTGTTCGAGTGAGAGGCAGCATGGTGAAGTTAGGGTTCAAATCGAATTGGGGATTTGGAGCGTTGCAGAGGAAATTGAAGCTGAAATTCACATCACAGTGGCAAGTATTTTGGATTCCAGGTGCGCGAGTCATTTGAATTTGTCTTTCATTGAATTAATTGATTTTGGGAATGGTGGGGTTTAGCGTTTGATTTATTTAATTATTTTATGCGGTGGTGTTTTAATTTTTTATGATATGTTTGACGGTGGTTGTCCTTTTTTATGATTTCGTTGACGGTGGTGGTCCATGAAGTGTGTTTGTGGGCACGAGCAGTGGTCATTATGCTTTTGTCTATTTTCACGCTTTTGTCTATTTTAATGGTTTTGTCGGTCTTATAGTGGTATGAAATTGTAATTTGTGTTGCTTTGTTTGGGTAAAATGGTATTTCGCAGGGTAGTATTTATATGTTATTGTTGGTATGGACGACCATTTCGAAGTTGTTTTTCATCATGGTGAGAGGTTTGAGAGCAATAGGTCACTGCAATATGTTGGACAATTAAGTACTTTGGCATGTGACCCAGATAGATGGAGCTATTTCAAGATTTTGGGTATTCTGAAGGAGATGGGTTATGCAAATGTGAAGGAGATGTGGTATGCAGTGGGTGGAGGATCTGTTTTGGAGGGTAGATTGGAGTTGTTGTGTGATGACCGAGGGGCATGTCATATGGTGAATATTGCCACTCTTAATGGTCAAGTACATCTGTATGTGGTTCACAAAGTAGATGAAGCTGAGGTAGTGAATCTGTTAGAATATCATCCTGTTGTGGAAGAGGGTGATGTGAGGGAGGGTGTCCAGGTTCAAAATGAGGATGATGGAGGACAGGTTGATGAGGGTGTACAGGTTCAAATTGAGGAGGATGGAGGTGAGGTTGATGTGCCTGTAGAAATTGTAATTGAGGAACATGGAGGTGAGGTTGATGTGCAGGTGGATGTTAAAAATGATGGAGGTGTTCAGAATGAAGTAGAGGAACATGGAGGTGAGGTTGATGTGCAGGTGGATGTTGAAAATGATGGAGGTGTTCAGAATGAAGTAGAGGAACATGGAGGTGAGGTTGATGTGCAGGTGGATGTTGAAAATGATGGAGGTGTTCAGAATGAAGTAGAGGAACATGGAGGTGAGGTTGATGTGCAGGTGGATGTTGAAAATGATGGAGGTGTTCAGAATGAAGAAGACAAAGATGGAGGTGAAGAAGATGTAGATAAGGATGATGTAAGTAGCTGTAGTGATTCCATAGGGGATAGTTTTGTTAAAGAGGATCTACTTGATGTCAGTATCCATACTTATGAAGGTGAAGATGATTCTTGGGACGGTGATGGTCGTGGTTCAATCGATTTTGGTGGAGTTAGTGGTGGAGTTAGTGGTCAAAATAATCATGCAGCTGATAGAGGCTTATCTGACAATGACTGGGCATCTGAAAGTTTGAATAGTGTTGAGTACAGTGACTGTTCTGGAGATGACAGAGATAGTTATGGAAACTTTGGGATTTTTTCAATGCCCAAAAGTATGGAAGGCTACAAATGGGAGGTGGGGACATACTTCACAGAAAAAGAGGAGTTTGTGGAAGCAATAAGAACTTATGGTGTGCATAATGGAAGGAAATTAAAAATCTTTAGAAATGACAAACGAAGGATCTGTGTGAAGTGTCTTGGAGCAAAAGGAACATGTAAATGGTATGCTTATTGTGCATACAAGGCTGCTCAAAGTACTTGGCAGTTAAGACGAATTATAAATGAACATACCTGCAGCAGGGAGTTCAATATCAGGATGATAACATCTAAATGGTTAAGTCAGAGATTAGAAAAAAACATAAGAGATAATCCTGATATTAAACTTACTAATATTAAAAACAGAGTTGGTAAAAAATGGAATATTGGAATCTCCAGGGCAACTGCCCATAGAGCAAAAAAAATGGCATACAAGAATGTGGAAGGGTCATTTAGGGAACAATATAAAATTGTGTATGACTATGCCCAAGAACTGTTAAGGTCTAATCCAGGATCTACTGTGAAGGTCAATGTAGATGATAACGATGGATCGAAAACTTTCAAAAGACTATATGTGTGTTTAAAGGCTTGTAAGGACAGCTTTGTTAGTTGTAGGCCTATCATTGGGTTAGATGGATGTTTCCTAAAAGGAAAATATGGTGGGGAATTACTATCAGCTGTGGCAAGAGATGGTAATGACCAAATGGTTCCTTTGGCGTATTGTGTTGTTGAAGTCGAGAATAAAGAAACGTGGAGTTGGTTTTTAGAGCTCTTGGTGGATGATCTTGGTGGGGTTGAAGTCTGCAGGGGAATTACCTTCATGTCTGATCAACAGAAAGTAAGCATTTGTATAACCATTTATATTACTGTCTGCATCTATAATTTGTGTAACATTTCATAACTTATTTTGATATTTTTACAGGGACTGCTTCCAGCATTACAAGAATTAATACCTAATGTTGAACAAAGGTTTTGTGTAAGGCACATATATGCAAATTTCCGCAAGAAATTTCCTGGCAAAAACTTGAAAAGACTGTTATGGAAGGCAGCTGCAGCAACTCACCCTCAAGCATGGGAGGCCACAATGAGAGACATGAAAGACTTGAATGAAGATGCCTTTAAGCATCTTATTGCCATTCCTCCAAGGCAAGTCATACATGCTTTTCTGATTAAACAATATTAAGTTTTATGTACTCATTTTGCTTTGGTGTGGCAGATTTTGGTCTAGGTCCAGGTTCACAGGGCAGGCAGTATGTGACACACTGGTGAACAATATGAGCGAGGCCTTTAACAGTACAATCATCAATGCAAGAAGTAAGCCAATCATCACCATGATGGAAGATATTAGGATTTATCTTATGAAGAGATGGGCCAAAAATAGAGTCAGCATAAAAAAGGTTGAAGGTTCCATCTGCCCCAAAATCAAAAACAGACTGGATAACGAATTAGAGAAGACAAAGTATTGGATGCCTTGGTTAGTTATGTTTCCATACAATATGATGTTGTTTAATGTGTAAATTTCAGATTTTAACTGTTATATTTTCTTTTGGTAGTTGGGCTGGAGAGAAATTGTTTGAGGTGAACCACGTGTCCATGATTGGTGACAAGTTCGTGGTGAACCTAGACAAATTGGAGTGTACATGTAGAAAATGGACAATCACAGGAATACCCTGCTGCCACTCACTAACTGCTATGAGGTTCCTCAATATCAATATAGAACAGCATATACCTCACTGGTTTTTGACATCAACATATGAGGAAACATATATTCCACTGATATATCCAGTCAATGGACCTAAGGTTTGGGAGATGAATTCAGATATTGATGTTCTGCCCCCACCAAAGAGGATATTGCCAGGGAGACCTAAAAAAAAGAGAAGACTTGAGAGTTGGGAATTGCGCAAGGATTCTATACAACTGAGACAGGGTGGGACTAGAAAAAGGTGTGGGATATGCAGGGAAATAGGTCATAGAAGAAATGGTTGTCCCCACGCCCCAAAGGAGCCACCAACTAATCCCCAAACTCAGCCACCAACTGGGACCAGTCAGCAATCACAGCCACCAACACAAGGACCTGAAACAGAACAACCAATTCAGCAATCACAGCCAGCAACTGAGAGTCCTGGAACGCAACCCCCAATCCAGTCCAGAGCTGAAGCACCAAATGAGACTCCATTTCAGCCACAAATAGAAGCTCCTCCTGGACCACAAGAACTAAGTCAGTCCACAGCTGAAGCACCAAATGAGACTCCAATTCAACCCCCAACACATGCTCCTCCTGGACCACAACAACCAATTCAGGCACCACCTCCACGTACAAATCAGAGACCAAAATT
The DNA here is from genome assembly GCF_004118075.2 of Vigna unguiculata. NCBI lineage: Eukaryota > Viridiplantae > Streptophyta > Magnoliopsida > Fabales > Fabaceae > Vigna > Vigna unguiculata. The sequence continues at coordinate 1,088,709 of NC_040288.1, read as the reverse complement.
GGCTTTTAAAAGGGGCCCAGTATGGAAGCCATGATCCAGAAAGTGAATGTTTTGTCTTGAAGAATTTGGACTAGTTGGTTTTTTAAAATGTAATTTGTAATTGACTAGTTGGTTTATATTTGGGCTTATTTTGAAAGACAAATTATTTTGATATGCCCAGGTTATGTACTCAGCACATGATATTCAGTTCTAGTTTAATGAATGCATTTTCATCCATCTTTACTGTTGTGGTTCACCATGTATATTCATCCAATTATTTACAGCAGATTAACTTTAAAAATGTATGACCACAAATTGAACACACTTTTCATCACCAACAATTTCACTTCTAATTCATTTAATAATCATTCATTACAACTTCATCGAACACAAAGTACATACCTAAATACAAACCATATTTAACCATTGAAACAGTTAAACCTTCACGGATTTAACAAAACAAGAACATCAAACCAAAAAGTTAAACCATCCTATTTTTTTAACAATACAAACAGAAGAAGGATCACAATTAAACCCAACAACCCTATTATCCTAAACAAGTACATCAGCCACTTCTCGGAATCAATCAAATCTTTCTCCAGTTGACGTATTCTTTGACTCTGTCTAGCAATGGTTGCATCTCTTTCTAGGGCTGGGCAAAAATAACTATACTGTACTGAACTACCAAAAACTGCACTGAACTAAAAAATAGTTCGTATGAACTGCACTGAACTGAAAAACAGTTCAGACGAACTGAACTGTTTTTCTGAAAAATAAACTGTACTGAACTGCACTGCACTATAATATGAATTGTACTAAACTGTTATTAACTGAACTGTTTTATGAACTGCACTATATCAGAACTGAACTACACTATTTTTTAACTGAACTGCACTATTATTTACTGAACTGCACTATTCTTGAATTGAACTGCACTAATTTTTAACTTAACTACACTATTTTTGAACCGTTTTTGAATCGAATTGCACTGATTTTGAATAAACTTCACTTTTTTTGAATCGAATTGTACTATTTTTGAACCGAATTGCATTGATTTTGAACTGAATTGCACAATTTTTGAACTGAATTGCACTGTTTTTGAACTGAATTACATTATTTTGAACTGAATTGCACTAATTACATATGATTGTAATATGCAATAATAATATAAAGTTATAATTTGAAAGTGCTTAGGAAATAATACTTGAAATAAGCCTCATACTTCAGTACACCAAAATCAAAATATTTATACATCTTAATACATAGGTTCTTTAGTAGGTTCTCCCATAAACAACATCAAAATGTTAATACATCTTAATACATCTTCAATCATCTAAATTAATTGCACTTGAAGGTCCCACTTCGTCTTGAGAAGTTATATCTACAAAAATATATATATATATATATATATATATATATATATATATATATATATATTTTAGTCTTTCATATAAAGTATCAACTAAAAAGTATATAAAGTTTTTATATAAACTCACCTTGCTCAAATTCATCAAGCTCTTTAGGATCCTCATTAAAGAGTATAGAGAAAGGTGTTCCTCTTAACCAATCTTGTGTGCAAACAAGTACTTCCACTATTTTAGGCATTAGGCAACTACGATAAGGACTAACCACCCTTCCTCCTGTACTGAATGCACACTCTGATGCTATGGTAGAAATGGGAATGGCTAACACCTCTCTAGCCATGTTTGCAAGGATAGGAAATCTAGTTGAGTTTACCTTCCACCAACGTAAAACATCAAGCTCAACCGACTTTATATAAGGTTCAGGATCCTCTCTCAAATATTTATCAAGCTCTGATATATAATCAAATCTATGTCCTGTAGCTCTTAGGTAGAAACTCATGCCATGAGGATCATCATCTTCATCATCTAGTTGGGATTCTTGTTGGCTACTTTGAGAACCCTCCTCAAATCCTTGATATTGATCATAAAGTGTTTTTAAAGATGACAATAATTTTGATTTCAATCCACTGGCCATGCTAGATTCAAATATATAGTCAATGAAGTAATTAACAAAATCCAACTTACTTCTAGGGTCAAGCACAACAGCAATCAATAATAAGATATTAATTCCATTGGGATTTCCCCAATATTTGTCATACTTACCCTTCATCCTCATTGTCATCGATCTTATGCTCACATCACTACTCTCAGAATATTGTCGAATCTTTTTACCAATTCCAAACACTTCCTTCATATACATATGACTAGTGACGTAAGAAGAACCAGAAATGCGCATGGTAGAGTCATAAAACATATTTAAGAATGGTAGAACAGACCTCGCATATTCCCAATCCTCTTCTAATGACACACCACTACTTTTGGCCATTTCAGCACCAAATTTCTTATCTTGCATATCTAACAAGACAAAGGCATCTTTGTACTTCAAGCTTGCCTCTAACATTAGATAAGTTGAATTCCATCTGGTTTCAACATCAAGGCAAACAAGACCTTTATAAGAAATTCCCTCTTGTTCAACACAAGCCTTGAATCTAGCAAATCTAGCTGGAGAAGATTTCACATATTTAACTACACTCCGAATTTTTGAAATTGAATCTTTTATCTCTTTTAACCCATCCTTCACAATCAAACTTAATATATGTGCGCAACAACGCATATGAACATATTCTCCCTTTAAGACAAGACAATTCCATGATAACATCCTTCTTTTGAGGTATTGGACCCCAACATCATTTGCTGTAGCATTATCCACTGTGACACTAAGGACGCGCTTCAACTCCCAGTTATTCAAACAAGCCTCAACATGTTTAGCAATGAGCTCCCCTGAATGACCTGTTGTTTGAGAAAAATTAAAAATTTTCTTATGAAGCTTCCAATCATCATCAATAAAGTGAGCTGTTAAACTCATGTAGTTTAGGTTTTGGATTGAAGTCCACGTGTCTGTAGTTAAGCAAACTCTCCCACACTGCTTTGATAGAAAAATTTTCAACTTTGCTTTTTCCTCTTCATAGAGTTCCCACATTTCACGCCTCAATGTAGTGCGGGATGGAACCTCAAACCGTGGTTGCAAGGACCGCACAAAGTCACGGAAGTCTTCATCTTCCACAAATCGAAAAGGAAGCTCGGACTTCACAAACATCTTCACCAACTTCATTCGAGATGCATTTTGGTCAAACTTAGAAATAGTTGGTGAAGGGCCAACACTAACCCCTTCTGTAGTTGATGATGACAATTTTTGCCTTTTGAATGCTTCTCTATTAGGATTTTCCTTGCATCTTATCAAATGATTCCTCATCCCACTTGTTCCAGCCAAATATTTAATCAAATCACCACAGTAATTGCACTTAGCCTTCTTCTCAGAATAAGGTTTTTGTTTGGTAAAATGCCCCCACACATCTGACCGACCTTTACTATGCTCTGTTGACGATGTAGCCATACAAGGAGGTAAAGGATCAATCCCAGAAGTAGTTGGTGTGAGAGTTTCGATGGTTTCCGGCAATGTAAAATCCATCTGATCTGTGTGATAATCACTGAGGGTTTGGGAACCGCTAAAGCTAGAAGATGATTGTCTTACCCTGCTACAAATAAACTTTAGGGTGCCTTACAACGAGATATGTGAGCTTTTGTAAAGTTGTGATTAATACCTGAAAGACTATAGTGAATTGAATTAGTTCAATGCATCATGTACTCTTTTGTTTGTTAATATATACGAATGCATTTCAGTACTTTTAATAGCACAAGTCTGTGAAAATTGTAGAGTACTAAATTACCAAGTATATTTCACCATGAGACCCCTTTTAGTAATTCCCTCAAAGACCTTTTCCTTTTAGTTGGTCAGCAGTCAGAATTGTTTGCCATTGTCGACATAATCCACTGTCACTACACCAAATTGAGTAGAAAGATAAATTAGTTCTGAAGAAATCAGCAACACAACACCATGCACTACTAATGAGTTTAGCCAGCCACATAACTTTTTCATTTACAACCATGTTTGACTTTTAGCCAGCCATTAAGGAGCTATAGAAACTTTCATTATTTCTTCCCTTGAGGTGGGTGAAGTGAAGATAATTAAATTAAGCATATACATATCAATGAAAATTACCAGTATGCTACAATGCAAAAACAGTAAACTTAGTATATAATTGAGTGTAGTTAAATAAATATACAGTTTAAAATGAGTTAAATGGTTGAGGCTTTTTTAGAGTACTACTTCATAACATGTAGAAAATAGGTTCATGATGGAAAAGGATGGAGAAAAGTTAGTAGATAAAAGGGGTGACTATTTTGATGCTAGTTTCAAGTTGTTGTACGTGTATTAAAAGAACATATTGTGGCATGATTTATTATGGAATAAATTGTGTTAAAACACATTTTACCCAACTTAGATGTTAGAGTTGCATGATGTGCAGAAGTTCTATTTGCACGAAATAGAGATGCAGAAGTTGTATTAATTATTGACTAGGAAATTATTGTGCTTGCATCAGATTTCAGTTGCATAATTTTATGAAATTTATAGTATGATGACAACAAAAACAAAAAGGGTTGCACTCATACCTCACTCTCCTGTGACCATGACACCCTTTGACAATTTATGGGCCTAATCATTTTGTAGTAAACAAACACACTAGAAGATATGCCAGATTATCTACGAGAAATGCTTCTATGGATACAAAGATTCTTATCTTCTTTCGAGGTTGACACACGTTAAAACCATGTTGGCTTTGCCACTCTACTACTACTTTAAGTCATTCCAACTCTGCACAAAAGGTAACATTCAAATTTTTGGAGTCTCCTATTCAAGTGTAACATTTCTAGTAATTTATCTCCCTATTCATGAGCATCTAGTGGCAGGAAGACACACCATATCATTTGAGATTGCCTCCATCATGAAGAAACATCATAAATTTCATTAGAAACTTTTGTTATTAATTTCTTATGGTGTTCAAGTATAGTGCTCCCATTTTTGTGATAACTAAACCATGCGGATGTTGTCTCTAGTTGTGGTGAAACATGACTCGGAGCAGATGTAGAGATAGCCTCAGCTTTGTTCTCTCTTTCCACTCATTAAAATAATATAAAATTAGATGAAGGGCCTGACTTGTGTGACAATTTTATGCAGTGATGAGAACAAAAGACGCCAAAACTTGAATCAATTTTCAAAGGTGAACAAAAGACGCCAAAAGACAACATATGTTTCCACTTTCCTCTAAGATTTAGTGATTCTACTATTTCTTCTTACTTTATCCCATATACAGAGCAATAAATGACATGTTTAACTAATAGCCACTAGGAAAATAAATTACATGTTTAATCTAGCAAATCACCAAGTGAGAGAAAATGTAAATTTTAACCTTGATTGGCTTAGGGTCAAAGGAAAGCACCACACCAGTAATCTCTGTTATATCCTGTTAAACAAATGAAGCAATAATGTTATTTCCCAAATGAAATGTTATTCTTGAATAGTTAACATTTATGAAGGAAATACGAGAGATATTCCAAAAAGTTTAGGAAGACTATGTAGCTTATAATAGTCTAAGCCATTTCCCAAACACTGTTAGGTTCCAATTGAAATCAATTTTGAGATGAAGTAAGTAGAGTAGTGAAGCAAAGAAGTACAGTTATTGGGTCTCTGCTATCTCAACAAAAAAAACCCTAAAATGTAAATTTTCTTTGGAAAGGAAAAGAGTAAAGTTGAAATTTCAGAAATTAAATTTGTGCTGCAAATGAAAAAGCAAATGTTCTCACAAGAAGAAGAAGTTAGATCGAGAAACATAAGTGAAGTTGAATCTTACATCGTCAATGGCACAAAGAGCAGCAGCGGACAACGGGGTGAACAGCGAGACAATGGTCAATTGTGAATTGGACAGAGTTTCTATTATTAGATAACATTTTCTAAACAGTTAACTGAACTTAATTTTGAGGGGTTCAGTTTTTTAAAACTGAACTGTATAATAGTTCAGTTCAGATTTTATTACATATAGTTCAATTATTTTAGTTTCATTTAGTACAGATAATCTAAAGTTCAGTACAATTTAATTAACTATGCCCAGCCCTACCTCTTTCATCCCCATTATCTTCCGTGCACCATTTGAAGTAGTTGCAGGCTTTGAAATCTTCACCAACACTCCGCTATTCACAAAAAAACAAAGCAAACATGATTTTCCACAACAAAACTCAGCCCAAACAAAAATAAAAGTCACATATCAAACCTTGTAGTGAGGGCACCCCCAAAATAGTTTCCCGCAATTCTTCGCTGTTCTTGCAACTCTTAGCACTGCAATCTCCCCGCAATGGCAATGTGGTGTTCCACTCAATGACCCAGGAGAAGAAACACTGTGATTACGTGACCCACACGAACAAGACGACAATGGATGACTAAAACCACGCAACATTTCCCTATTCGCCAGCGACTTCACCACTGGAGCAACTAAGCTTCACGGTCACTGCACCAATCGAGCAACGAAGAAGAACATGAACATGGGAATGGGAAATTAGGGTTTTTTAGGTGGGGAAAATCAATTGAAATAGGGCATGACACGTTACCCACCCACTGCCACTGTACAATTATTCTCACTGACACGTATCCGTTCTACAATGCCAGATCACTGTTCCGTTAACGGTGTTTCTGAAAATTTAACGGGATGGACCAAATTGATGCAAATTAACTAATTTGGGTACTAAATAGATGCAAAGTTAAAAGCGGGTACCATTTAGACACATTGGAACGAAACTGGGTACGTTGCGAATAATTATACCTATTATTTATTAAGCAGTCACAAATGGTGGGAAGTAAAATTAATTATTTTAAAAATAAAAATCATTTATTTTAGAAAAGAATAAATAATATTATTTTTGTTAGTACACTATCACTATAAGAAACTATACAAAACTTAGAGATTAAAGATATTATAAGACCAAATTTATAAATTGAGTTTTATGATAAAACTCAATCTGTGATCTCACTTTTAGAAGTTAATTTTGGACTAGTGATCTCAGTTTTAGGGTCTATAAGTGGCCTGCCATGTTGATAAAAAATTTGGGGAAAAACATCAAAAACTTTATATGGACTTCTTGTAGAAAAATCTTAGGAAAAAGATAACAAAAAAATATAAAGAGGAAAAAATAAACGACACAAAAATTTAAACAGTCTAATGAAAAAAATATTTACAAGCATGAAAAAGAAAGAGGGCTTGGAGTCATAAATTTGAAAGATGAATAACCAAGAAAGAATGCACACACGAGAAAAATGAGAAACTATTTTATGGTGTAAATATTAATATAATATAAAATTTAATATTATTTTCTTCGTAATTGAAGTGCCACAAGCACTAAAATATAAATATAAGATTATCTAATTTTAAATAATACTATATAAGACAAAAAAAATATTATTTAACTCAAAACATGTACTGTTTTATCTATAAACAAATAAGAATTATTAAAACGCAATCTTAGAAAACTTGTAGATTATGACTACGTGTACCAATTCAATTGATGATTCATAAAAAGTTAGGAGCAAGAGTTATAATACCTAATCATAGAGTATTTTGAGCTTTTCAAAAGCATCCAATCACTCCAACGTTCTTTATCACAAGGAAAATATTTTTCACAGGGAAAATAGTTTTCACAAGGAAAATACTTAACAGAGACAGTTTGTAAAGTCAGAGGCTTTATTATCTGAGTTACCTACTATGTTGAATTTGTATTCCAATAAGGGAAAGGTCAGTAAATCCTGTTGTAAAATTTTTAATTGAATAAATGAGATAAATTAGCTACTTTTTATATATGTAAATTGTTGGGAATAGTCCAAGTATGAGTCAAAAAAAAAAGTCTCACATGGAATAGAATAGATACAGTTAAATACTATATAAAAATAAAGACTAACATCATTGTCTTAAGATTTTGGTATAAAAGTGTCGTTGAATGTCTCATAAGTGTAAAACTAATGTCATATAACCATATGGAACCACAATCTTTCAATGATTATAACCTATGATGCACAGATACGATACGTGTATCGGATACAACACGTATCTAATACGTTGATACGTTTATTTTCAAAATAATAGGATACGATACGTGATATATGAATATTGAGAAATGTACAATAATTCTTACAAACAAATAAATATATGATTGTTAATGTGTGAATCCAAATTTCCTAATTAGAGACCAATTATTTTGGTAGCCAAAACTTGGTAACTAATGTTAGTGATCAATTTAAAAACCAACTCATAATTGAAACTATTTTAATTATCAATTTAGAAACCAATTATAATTTTTTTGAACTATTTTAGTTCTCAATTTGGTCACTATACAATGACTAATTATTTTTTCACTAAAATTGGTCACTATTCTAAAATTGTATTGTATTCTAAAATTGTATTGTATTGTACTACAACAACTTTATAAATTAGATACTTCATTGATAAGAATTGGTAAAGGATCGGACACGATACGTGTCGGACACGGATACGTGACCCAAGTTGAAGTATCGGTGCATCATAGATTATGACCATAACCCATAAGACGTAAAATATATATAAACTCATCAGTGATATCAGAGAACCGAGGGTTCAAAGAGTGACTGACCGCATAGCCATAATCATAACAAAAAGGGGTCACCGAAGTGATTGACCACATAACCATAACAAAAAGAGGTCATTCACACACCTGAAGAGAAAAAAAAAACAAAAGACTCACCCTTAAAGGGAGATATAAAAAAATATAATACGATAGAAGAGACAAGTGCATTTGTGTTTGTAATGTTACATGATAAAAAATGAAACTCAAATTGTTTTACTTGAGTACATTATCACATTTCTATATATCCTCAGTCTACTTTGTTTGTAAACCATTGTGAATTTTGTTTTTTTGTCATTAATATATTATTTATTATTAATAAAAATAATATGAGGCTCAAATAAGTGTATGGGTGACAATTTTATAACAAGCTCTAGAGTCTTCAATGGATCCAAATAATAAAAGAAAGGATAATACAGAAAAAGTCCACTTCATCTCAAAAGAAAGGATAATACAACAAAAATCCATTTCATCTTTCTTTTTTTTTTTTTTTGATCAGCAAAGAATGGATATAATTAAGAAAGAGCACTTAAGGGGTGCTCTAACCCTTATACAAAACAATCTAGTACAAAGCTAGAACAATAGCATAACCCTGAACAAAAACTATGAGATAGGCTTGTGGATCCAAACACAAAGATCTAGCAGATTCAGCATAATAGAGTTGATCCGCCTCCTTTGAATTGCTATCCTAATCCCTTCTGCTTCCACAAGCACCACTTCATTGTGTTTTGGTTGCTACAGAATAGAACAAGCGTAATGGAGGTCTGAAAATATGCTGCATCATAAAATAGTTATGAACACAGTGGAGGGAGATCTTTGTCGCTGGTAGTGTGTCCTTTTAAGCCTTCAGCAATAGCATCCAAGTTATTCCAAATGCCTACGGCTTCACATGTAACTACAATATGTTTTGAACCTTGATTTGTGTTCCCTTGTACACAGTCACCACCACGATACAATTCCATTTAGCTTTTGAACACCTGCAGTTTGATACCTATCACACTGGAACACACAACATTACCGTATCACATGGATTTTAAGCATGTAAATGGGGATAAAATCCAATCACTATAAGAGAACGATGTAGTAGGAATCTTATGTTTCATCCATACCCAAGCTACCATTTGAGCATGACTGAAAATTTCTATAGGGTCCACTTTCCTTTGCTTAAAGATTACCCCATTCCTATGGTTCCAAATTTCCCCTATAGTAGCTAACCACATACCTCTCCAAGCTAGGTTTTGTCTACTATTAAGATTAGCGAGGTGGAAGTGGTTAAAGTTCGCCCTAGGATTGATATGGTGCACATTACATACCCTCAACCATCTATCACACATATTCCACACCATTTGGGCCACCCTACAAGAGAAGAATAGATGGACTACAGTCTCTTCATGTGTGCCACACAAGTCGCAGAGATTATGTTGTAATTGAACCCCCTTTGCTAGTAACTTATCCTTAGTCGGTAACTTTTCCAAAAATACCCTCCATCCCAGTATTTTAGCCTTTGGGGTTACCCTTGTGCTCCACAACATTGTAAACTCTTCATATACTTCATCTTCATCGTATATTTGCAATGCTTTGTAGGCCGATTTTACTGAAAACATCCCATCCTCACATTCTTTCCATTTCCAAGTATCGGGATATCCCTTACGTAATCGTAGGCCATTAATAGCTAGGAGAAGTTGTTCCTCCATATTTGACTCCCAAACAAATTTTTGTCTCCTCCAACTTAGGTCCCACTCCCAACGATCGTCTTCCCAGTGTCCAACCTCCCCAATAACTCTATCCTTACACTCTGATATCGAATATAGCCTAGGGAACCTACATTTAAGTGTTTCTTCCCCTGCCCATATGTCTTCCCAGAATTTCACTTTGTTCCCTTCACCTAACACCCACTCAAAACTTTTATCAAACCAGAGTCCTTGCGTCGTACTCCCACACACGTTATAGATGTCCATCCACCATCTTGACGCAGACCTCGATATGTTAGAATCATTAAGGTTCCTCCATGATCCGTACTTTGACTCTAGGACCTGTTTCCATAACCCTTTATCCTCCATTCCTAGTCTCCATTTCCATTTTGCCAAGAGTGCTACATTAAATAGTCGAATGTCCCTTATGTCTAGGCCCCCTACCTCCTTTGGTTTACATATCTTTTCCCATTTGACCCATGCTATTTTCCTGGCTTCCGAACCCCAACCCCAAAGGAAGTTTCTTTGGATTCTTAAGAGCTTATTGCTCACACCTTTTGGCATTTTAAAAAAGGACAGGTAGTATAAAGGCAAAGCAGATAAGACAGATTTAATTAGACATAACCGACCAGCCATACTTATTAATTTACCTTTCCAAATAGATAATCGGGTACTGACCTTCTCAATCATAGGCTGCCAGAATTGTGTAGATCTTGGATTTCCTCCAATTGGCATTCCAAGGTACACAAAAGGGATTTTCATATGTTTGCAGTTTAGGGTAGTTGAAAATACATTTAACATTGATTCATCTAGACCTAACCCCCCAACTTTGGTTTTGGAAAAGTTAACCCTTAGCCCAGATGCCAGTTCAAAACTTCTTAATATGGCTTTTAACACTCGTGCATTTTGAGATTTTGCTTCACACAAGAAGAGAGTATCATCTGCAAATTGTAATAACCCCACATTTACTCCATTAGACCCAACTTTTATCCCACTATACAAGTCTTTCTTAGCAGCTTGTCTCACTAACCCTGCCAAGCCTTCTGCAACAATAAGAAACAGGAAGGGGGCTATAGGATCCCCCTGCCTAAGACCTCTTGTAGGAACAAACTCCTTAGTAGGACTCCCATTAACAAGGATTGACACCGACGAAGTACCCAAACATTCTCTAATCCATCCAATCCATCTGTCACAAAACCCCATTCTCTTCATCATGTAATATAGAAAGTCCCAATTAACTAAGTCATATGCTTTTTCATAATCAACCTTTATTATTACCATCCTCTTTCTTTTTAGCCTATACTCCTCCACTGTCTCATTAGCTACCAAGATACTGTCCAAGAGACCTCTTCCTTTGATGAATGCTGATTGAGAGTAGTCTATAACCTTTGGCAACACAATCTTAAGCCTATTTGCTAAGATCTTAGATATTACCTTGTACACACAGCCAACTAATGAAATTGGTCTATAATCATCCAAGCCAAGAGGGTTTTGCTTTTTTGGAACTAGTGTTATGAAAGAAGCATTACCCCCTTTTGGGATCTTCCCTCCTCTCCAAAACCATCTCACTGCTTGATTAAACTCGTTCTTCATCGTGTCCCAATTGTGCTTTAAGAAGAAGAAGTTAAAACCGTCCGGACCTGGACTCTTCGATTCACCACATTGGTTTATCGTCTCCTCTATTTCCTTATCACTTATTTCCTCAACTAGTAGCATATTGTCTTCCTCAGATATTGTTTGGAACTCTATGTTTCGGAAGTTGATACTAAAAGATCTAAGCGCAGAAAACCTTTTTTGGAAGACCTGTCTTACCTCCTCTCTTACCTTTGTTGGATCCTCACACCACGTCCCATCCAAGACCAGCCCTTTTAGTTCATTCGTGGCCCTTCTCCATCTTATTCTTGAGTGAAAATACTTTGAGTTAGTATCCCCTTGTTCTATCCATTTAAGCCTTGCCTTTTGATTTAGTAGCCCACTTTCCTTGTGCAAGAGCAGCTTCAGTTCACTTAATAGTTTCATGCGCCTCACCTTATCATCATCTTCTAAATTACTTTCATCGTCTTTTCTATCCATTTCGTCTAGTTGTAGGAGAAGGTTTTGTTTCTTCAAACCTATGATTCCAAACACCTCTTTGTTCCAAACTTTTAAATCAAACTTCAGCTTTTTTAGCTTCTCTTTTAAAATGATCATTGGATTACCCTTCCCAATATATGTGTCCCAAGATTGTTTTACCACCTCCTTAAAAGTAGGATCAAATTTCCAGATATCGAGGGTTTTGAAAGGTTTAGGTCCCCAATCGATTGTGACTGGTTTCAACACTAAAACACAATGATCTGATACTTGCCTTCCTTTAATGTATTGTTTACTATCAGGCCACTGCTCTAACCATTCAATGGAGACCAAAATCCTATCTATTCTGCTCTTAGCTGATCCATTTTCTTTGTACCAAGTATATTTAGCTCCAATCAGTGGTACATCTAATAGCTCCATAGATTCTATGAAATTATTAAAGCCTTGCACCTCTTTTAACGTTGTATTACCACTCGGATTAATGCCCCTTCTTTCCGTCATTTTTCTTACTGCATTAAAATCACCCAAAATACACCAATGACTACATCCTACCCCCATCTTGATATTGATTAATTCCTCCCACATTTTTACTTTTTCATTAAAGTTACACGAGGAATAAACGTTAAAAACTGCGACTGGAGTTAAGACATTATTAACACTATTACAATACTCACCAAAGACACCTATATACGATTCACCTGCAATGTGCTTTGCTAGCTTAAATTTGTTTTTATGCCAAATTGTTAAAATCCCTCCCGAGTTTCCCACTGCCGGTTTGCTCACCCAATCAATATTGTTATCCCCCCACAGGTTGTAACAACTAGATGGTTGCAGATCACTTAGCTTGGTTTCCTGAATACATATCATGTCCACTCCTTCACTTGCTAAAATCCCCTTTAGATATTTCCATTTGTGACCCCCTCCTAGACCCCTTATGTTTATACTAATGATCTTCATTAACAACTATGTTCTTCTCTCCATTGTTTTTCCTTTGATTCTTATCCCTATTTTCCATGTATGCTAGTTCCTTTAGAATTTCTTCCTCTTCACCTGAAAAGGTAACTCCTAATTCTTTTGCTAGGCTCCAAATAGTTGCAGATTCAGAGTTACTCGATTGGCATCTTGTAGACCAGAACAGTCTATTACAATTTAAGATATTATCATCAGATAACGAGTTACAAATAGTTTGGACCACTGACCTGAGAAGTTTCCGCTTACTAGCTTTGCCCTTGTTCAAGATGTTGCGATTCTTGGATATTGGTCGTTTCATGCTTGATTCTCCTTTCCAGAATTGTCGTCTCTCCTCGAAGTCTTTTGGATCCATAATTGATTCTTTGATTAGCGTCATATGCTTAGATGTTTGATGTCCCACTAAATCTTTAGAGTGGATCGCTGGATTGCTTATAGTCGAGATTTTATTTGTGTCGTGCGTAGATTGGAGAAGCTGAGTTCTTGAATGTTGCACTTCAAATTTCCTCTCCCTGGATTCACGTTCGACGTATTGACGTTGTTCTTCATCATGAGCTTCAAACCCTTCCCTATGGTGATTGAGCCCCAAATATTCACGTCCTGGGTGCGTGTTTGTTAGCAGAGGTGTTGTATTACATTTAATTAAAAGCTCAGTAGACGGACCAGAGTTTATGACTTCTGGGTCTGCATTTCCATTAAAGCCCAACTCAGATTCCTTGACAAAAGACTCAGAAAACCCCTCACTAGCAGATTGGGCTACCTCTGCTATAGGCCCAAAGATAGGAGTAGCGTGATCTCGTATGGCTGATTTTGTTGCAGGCGTAAAACTTAAACCATACTCATTTATAGGATCTGTGTCTGTCAGAGCATCATCCAGTTTAGGCTCAGACGTTTCACTTCCAGCTTTGGATCCACAACGGTCGGGAATAGAGACGTTACCAATCCCACTTGACAATTCCGGTATGACTTGGGGGCACCGGTCGATTAAGGCTGCCGGCGATTGGATCGTCTTTTCCTCTTTCATCTTTTCCTTCTCAGAATCAAACAAATTTTCGTTGTCGCACCATTCTGATATAGAACTGAAATCAAATAAGCCATTGCAGCTTGTATTGCAATCAGAAGACAAGTTATTTTCGTTAGCGCAACAACATGTGTGATATGTTCCTCCGTTGGTTTCTTCCTCTAAGACCACATTATATATTCGCCCGTTTATTCTCATGCTTTTCTGTACCCAGATTTTCGTTCCAATTGGGACTTTAACGTTTAGTCTGGCAAATTCTAAGCACTCCCAGGTAAGAGTTTTTTCATCTATGGAGACTAGTGTCCCTATTGGAGCCACGATTTTACCAAAACACTGTTGTGACCATAGGTTTAGAGGCAATCCTCTACATCTGACCCACACCAGCTTGTTTTGAATTGTCTGAGAGGAGTTCCAGGGTGTAACAGAATCAAAATTTGCTTCCCACCACTCATTATTCTCTCCTATAAGATTACCTATCTCTGCACCTTCAATTCCTTGAATCAGTATTGCATTCTCACCCAGGTACTTTGCATTCAGACGACCCAACCCATTTTGAATTACTTCCTCCAGAACCTTGTTAACTTTTGAATAATCACTTACTCTGGCAATATGGCTTCCTTCCATCCAGTTGATGTTCGCCTCTTCTGTGTCAAAGGATATGCCTTTCCATGCTTGATTGGATGAAGTGGTAGAAGCTTTTACAATTTGAGCAAAAGTTTGATGGCGCTTGACTTCTCTCCAAACCTTCCGAGTATGGGGTGGCCTGTTTGCTTCCAGAGTATTAGGTTTCTTAGCTACTTTCCACCAATCTTCCCTTCCATATTTGGGTTTCTGTCTATCATCCCTTTCGTATCTAGGTTTGTTGACATGCAGTTTGGTGGATCCGATTCTGATTGAGTCTAGCTCTCGTTGGAAACTTTGTTCATTCTTCACCTCCAAAAATCGAACAAAACCAAACATATGCCCCCATTTGTCTAGTCGTCGCGAGATGAAGATATCCGTCACCTTTCCCCATCGTTGGAACACTTTCCACATTTCAAGCTCACCATAGCTGTACGGAAAGTGAGAGAAATGCGCGTAAACTTTTGAATGAAACAAGCATGGTAATGTAGCCAACAAAAATATATAATTTCACCTTAGAACAAGTTTGATCTTAGTTTAGCAAGTAAAGCATTGAACCGTTACATAAAAGTTTCTTTGTAAAATAAACCCTCAACGCCAGTTACTTAGCTTCATAGCTGTGTCACTATCACACATGAATTGAAACGATGAAAACGTAAGAAGCTTCTGAAACGCCATTGAATTAGTTGTATGTATATAGAATTTCCCAAGTATGATTTAGGCTTGGTTTAGATGTGAATATAAAAATGACTTTTAATCTTGATTGATAATGTATAGTTGAAATTAATAGTTTTAGGTTTTAAATATTGTTCTTATCGGATGATGCCAAAGAGTCTTTGAGGTGGAGTTAGAGATGATGAATGTTGACTTGGTGCTTCTTGGTGACATAGTCCTGAGTTTTAGCAAGAAACAAAGTTCATGCAAAAGACTCTCTGATACTTAAGTTGTAAGAGAGTGAGGATTTGTATTAGAGGAATAGTAACGGAAAAATATGATTATAGGAATTAAGTCCCAAAGTTGAATATTAAAAGTAAATGTTTCAATCTCAAGTACATTGAAATACAGTGTTAGAGTTAATCACTGCATTCAATATATAGTCTGCTTCGAAATCTGAAACTCCTTGAAAAACTTTGTCCTTCAAATGCATATCAGAGTCGTGAATAAGGAAGATGTATTCAAATTACCCTTGACTTTTGGGTATGTCGGAACATGCATCTATCTAAGAGTAATAGAACTTTGGCTCCCACATACCCTAATACAATAATGACTTAGTACAATAATATATATTATTATAATGGGAATTTTATTTTGTATCACCTACAATTTAAACTTGGGTTAAATATGTTTTTGGTCCTTCAAGTTTCAGTGAATTTTGGAATTAGTCCCTCTTCGAAACTTTATACCAATTTAGTCTTTCATCTTTAGAAATGCGTAAATTTAGTCCTTCTTATCAAATTTTATGAAGTTTATTTGACATTTTAAACGCATTTTGTGATAATATTTGAGTTAACATTAAAGTAAAATTGTTTCAAACGGTGTAAATAATTCAAATACTATAATGAAATGCGCTTGAAACGTCAAATAAACTTAACAAAATTTGGTTAAAAAGACTAAATTCACGCATTTTTAAAGATGAAGGACTAAATTGGTCAAAAGTTTTGATGAGGGACTAATTCCAAATTTCGCTGAAACTTGAGGGACCAAAAACATATTTAACCCTTTAAACTTTTGCAAAATATAGTACGAATTTTTGCATGTAGTTGGACACACACATGCTTAAAATACAATGGTTTTGTAGAGCTTGAGAAGTGTAGGTTGATGTTGATAATGAGATATCTTTCACTAAAAAAAAATTAGCAACCACCTTTTTTTATCCTTAAAAGTCATAAAATCGATCGCAAATCCTTTAACAATTGGAATAGCAATCGAAAATATGTGGTAACAAAATTTGTAGTTGCAAACCAATTAGCGACGACCGAAATTCGTCTCGACAATAATATTAACAAGATAATGACTTGCTACAAGAATGTATATTATCTATATCATTTACTAATTTTAATAACATCTTTTTGGTTATATTTATTAAAAATGGTACTACTATTTTATATAATATAATAAAATTTCTTTAAACCAATGTTATTATAAGTAATATCAATAGTAATTATTCTTATCAGATTTAACCAAGTAGTTTTCGAGGTGGATTGACCTAATTGTTGATGTGTAATCAAACTTTGAATCACAAAGAAAAGATAATTCACCTAATAAGACTCTTTAATGTTCAAGTCAATAAGAGGTAAGAGAGGATAAGTGAGTAAAGTAATTATGAGACTCTCATACTTCATGTGACAACATGTATTTATAGGTTTCCCAGACCACAAATAAACAAATACATTAAATACATATTAAATTGATTCTCTTATAATCAAGTATTATATCGTGATGATATTATATAATCAACTATTATTATATCATAATATCTTAGAGATATTAGATAATAAACTATTATTATAATATTTTAGAGATATAATAAAATATGATAAATTATTATAAGATATTAACTATCTTTGAGATATTTCTTAATATTTTGGGAATATAATCGAAAGAATATGATAATAGATTATTATATCATAAGATATTAACTGTAAATATATCGAAGATATTTTATAATATCTTGGGGTATGTAAATAAGTCCCCTAGTTCGGAAGTGGAAAATAAGGTGCAAGTAAACCATGTTGATTAATGAACGAGTTTTATCATTCTTGGTTAATTGTAGCTTGCGGATTTTGGGTGTAGATAGATAAAAAAAGATGCAAACATGCCTATACCTGAAGAGCATAACCATACAAAGCACAAAAACACACCAATGAAGTTTCACAATGGCAACGCAAGACAAGTCACACGGACCTGCTAGCAGGTAAAAAAAAAAAGAGTATAAGACAAACAAAATATTTTAACTTGTTTGTCATCTATAATCTATAATGATATGATGTGTTTTTATTGAGTCATATAATCTCATGCTTTAGACCTCGTGTATGTAGGAGAAGGGAAGTTAAAGAGTTTATCATCTCTAAATTTTACAATGTTACACTTGTTATTTTATTAGTAAAAAACAAATAATAAAGTAGAGTACTACTAAGGGTCCTGAAACCCTTCTCAATATTAAAAAAAATTATATTCTCTCTTAATTTTGTTTTGAATTTTTTTTCGTAGGAAATATTCATAAATTTTGTTATGAAAAAAAAATTGCACAAAATTGTTGCCAAATTTTTTGTAAAATATTTTGTATAAAACACTTTTAACAATAAATTTTGTAAGAAATACTTACGAATTTTATAATTTTGTAGAAAATAATTACCCACGAAGAAATTACTTACCAATTAAGATTCTTAGAAAAAATAATAGAAAAAATCTTTTCTTGCAAATATTTTTAAGAAATTTACAAGAAAAATCTCATGTAATATGAGAATTTTAGTAGTGTCTATAAAAGACGTTCAAGGTATCATCTATAATAATATATAAAGACGTTAACTTCTTTTGTGTCCACATTTCATTATTCCAGTTTTATCTTTAATTATTTTTTTAAAAATAAATTATTTTATAAATAATTCTAAAAATCCCTTTTGTCTTTTAACAATTATTTTAAAAACATCTTTTGTGTACATATTTTATTTTTTTAATTTTACATTTAACAATTATTTTAAAAATTAATTATATATTCTTTATTAATCTTAATTCAAATTTTTATAAAAATTAAAAAATACAAACATACGTACACAATAAGACATGTGTTGTATTACCATTACATTCGACTTAAGATAATGTGGCGTTTTTGTACCCGTTAGGGTTAGGCTCTCCCCCATAGGTAAGGATGGCAACGGGTCGGGTCGAGCACGGATAGTGTCTACCCGCAACCCAACCTGCCAAAAAAAAATCCGTCCGTTACCCGCCCGTTTACCTGTCAGGTATCTGTTTTAAAAATACCCGGGGATATTTTTAAAACCCGCAGGTACCCGTGAATACCCGATACCCGCAAATATTTAAAAAAATATGTATTTTATAAAATTTTTAATATAAAATTATAAAAATAAAATATAAATTAAATTATAATTATAATTATAATTAAATTTGACATAATAAAATATACTATTACTTCTGATTTTAATTAAATTTAACTTAATAAAATATAAATTTAATTTAATTTTTATTTTTTTGCGGGTACGGATAGTATGATACCTGTACCCGACCCATTTATAAGCGGGTATTAAAATACCCGCTACCCGCGGGTAATAAATACCCACCGGTAGTAACTATCCGTCGCGGATTTTATCCGCAGATATCCACGGACACGGGTATTTTTGTCATCCCTACCCATAGGCCACTCTCGGTTTGACACTTTTGACCCTTCGGAAAATGAGATAAGGACATGTTCTATAAAAGTTTGTCATTTCTTTTGATATTCTATTTTTGTTGTAAGTTTATCAATTTTAGCATGTTTGTTGTCCCAACTTGTATTTTTCCTACTCTGCATGTGAACCTATTCTCTATCCGTTCAAGATCTTTTAATAATTTAATTATAAAATTGAGTCGTAAAATAAAATTTGTATTGATTTATATATCTTTGTTAATTATTATTATTTTTGGAAAGAAATTTACTATCTAAAGTTATCATATTCACATATCTATGTATTTATTTATACTTTTTGTACATGAGTCGAATTATTCCTAATACATTATTCTTGTATGTATATATTAATTATTGTTACTAAAAAGAACATTAATTTATATTGAAAGGGAATGTCAATGAGAACTTAGATGAAGAGTGCTGAAATGTTGAAAGTTTTATATTTTCTAGAAGCTTTAAGAGAAGAAAAGATATCGAATAGAATATTCGTACCTTTTGGAAAATATATTTTAATTATTTATTAAAAAAATAAACGACATTAAATACCAATGTGGACAATCGTTTGAGTAATTATACATTTTAAAAAACATATTTTAATTATTTATTAAACACGAAAGAAATTAAGTTTTAGATTGATGCAGACCATCACTCAAGTATTCATGTTTTTAAAAAGATATATTTTAATTATTTATTAAAGAAGGAAAGACATTAATTACTAAACTGGTGCGGATTGTCGCTCGCATATTCATACTTTTTTTAAAATATATTTTGGATTGTCGCTCACATATTCGTATTTTTTAAAAAATTTATTTTTAATTATTTATTAAGAAAATAAAAGACATTAAGTACTAAGTTGATCGTAACTGATGCAAACGATGACTTGAGTATTCATACATTTTAAAAACATATTTTGATTATTTATTAAAAAACGAAAGATATTAAATACTAAACTGACACAAATTAACTTGCTCAAGTATTTTTACCTTTTAAAACGTGAAAAAATTACCTTAATTCTATAATTTTTTTATTTTTTTTATTTAGAGAAAAAATGTGAAAAAGTAAACGAGGGTATAAAAAGTTTAAAAACATTAGTAAAAAACTAAAATAAGGGTCCAAAATTTAAAATATCTCAAATAAAAATGGTACAAAATAGTAATGTGCCAAAGTGTAGTGAGCAATTAATAGAAAATGTGTATGCAGTAAATGTGGGAGTACAACAGGTATACACAAAAATAGGCCCACCAAACACAACAAACAAAAACAGCAGGAGTGAAGGTTAACAAACATTGGGGTGTGCAAATTAAACACAAAACAGCCCAGCATGAATAAAAACAAAAAAGGATGCAATAGAAAGTAAAAATTAGGGTGCACAAACTAAAACTCGGCTGGTCCAAAGATCGCCCTCTGCCTCAAAAAAGAGAGGCTTCTCCATGTACCTCCAAAGCTTTCTCCAGTATCTTAAAGTGTCAAAATTTTTTACCATAATAATCTCACCTACTTTGTATTGTAGATGTCGACATCTGTAATAATATTAATAATATTAATGGATGTCATTTTTGTATTACAGATATCGACATCCAATATATATATATATATATATATATATATATATATATATATATATATATATATATATATATATATATATATATATATATATATATTAATTATCATATATAGTTTTTTTTTACTTTGATTGTTGATCAATTTAATCCAGTAACGATACTATAATATATATAAACATTAATATAGTGGTTTGTTAAATTTGTTGGAATTATATGAATCTGATTTAATTAAAAAAATTAAAAATGATGTTAATGTAAAATTGTATTACGGATGTTGATGTTTGCAATAGTATTCAACGAATGTCAGTTTATGTTGTAGATGTCGACATTCACAACATTTTTTTTTCTTAATTTTCATATATAATTGTTTGGCTTTGATTATTGATCCATTTAATCCAATAACCATATTATAATATGTATAAACACTAATATAGTGGATTGTTAATTTTTTTTTTGAATTATATGAATCTGATTTAATTAAAAAAATAAAAAAATGATGTTAATGTAAAATTGTATTGTGGATATCGACATCCGCAGTAGTATTCAACGGATGTCAGATTGTGTTGCGGATGTCGACATCCGCAATAGTATTCAACGGATGTCAGATTATGTTGCGGATGTCGACATCTGCCCGCAACATATTTTTATTTTTTTAAAATTCATGTATAATTTTTTTGACTTTGATTGTTCATCCATTTAATCCAGTAATCATACTATAATACGTATAAACATTAATATAGTGGTTTGTTATTTTTTTTTCAATTATATGAATCTGATTTAATTAAAAAAAATTAAAAATGATGTTAATGTAAAATTGTATTGCGGATGTCGACATCTACAATAGTATTCAATGGATGTCAGTTTGTGTTACGGATGTCAGTTTGTGTTGCGGATGTCGACATCCGCAACATTTTTTTTCTTAATTTTCATAAATATTTTTTTGGCTTTGATTGTTGATCCATTTAATCCAGTAACCACACTATAATATGTATAAATATGAATATAGTCGTTTGTTAATTTTTTTTAATTATATGAATCTGATTTAATTAAAAAGAAATTAAAAAAATGATGTTAATGTAAAATTGTATATTGGATGTCAACATCTGTAATAGTATTCAACAAATGTTAGATTGTGTTGTGGATGTCAACATCTGCAACATTTTTTTATTTTTTTAAATTTTCTTATATATTTTTTTGGCTTTGATTGTTGATTCATTTAATCCAGTAACCATACTATAATATGTATAAACATTAATATATTGGTTTGTTAATTTTTTTTCAATTATATGAATCTGATTTAATTAAAAAAATTAAAAATGATGTTAATGTAAAATTGTATTGCGGATGTCAACATTCACAATAGTACTCAACAGATGTTAGTTTGTGTTGCGAATGTTGACATCCGCAATATTTTTTCTTTTTAAACTGTCATATATAATTTGTTTGGTTTTGATTGTTGATCTATTTAATCCAGTAACCATATTATAATATGTATAAACATTAATATAGTGAGTTGTTAATTTTTTAAATTATATAAATCTGATTTAATTAAAAAAATAAAAAATAATGTTAATGTAAAATTATATTGCGAAATCCGCAAAATATATATATATATATATATATATATATATATATATATATATTAAATTTTCATATATAATTTTTTTTCTTTGTTTTTTTATCCATTTAATCAAGTAATCACATTATAATATGTATAAATATTAATACAATGATTTGTTAATTTTTTTTGAATTCTATGAATCTAATTTAATTAAAAATAAAATAAAAAATGTTGTTAATGTTAAATTGTACTGTGGATATCCACATGACGCTAATATTCAACATATTTCGATTTGTGTTATGAATTTCGACATCTGCAATTTTTTTTTTTAGGAGATAGGTTTAAAAAATTTACTTTTCTTCTTTCTTCTTTTCCTTTTGACTGAAGGCAAAGGAGAAATTTAACAATTTTTGGGATTGAAACGTTTGGGTTCAGGGAGAAGCCCAAAATGAAACCGGCTAGGGTTTCTCTCATTTTCATATCCATTTTCACGAGCCATCCTCTAAGACCAGGTGCAGCTGCAGCGCGACCCTCGCCCTCCGTCGCTGCCGATGACGTCGGTCGCCACCGTGGTTTTGCCGGCATCAACGTAGTAGCTCCACTTGCATCCTCGCGACCGCACCTCCTCCGTCATCCAGAACTACCGGCGCAACGTCAGTCACCGTCGTGGTCTCGCAGCGTTTCGGTGTCGCTCCGATCTTTCCGTTCTCCTTCATAGTGCAAGAGAACCGAGCGCCACAGCCCCTGCGACGCGCCGTCACCGCGCCAGCCACCGGGTAATGTGAATCAAAACGTGGGTGCCAAACGTGAGTCAGTGTTGTGTAGTGTTCTCAACGATTTTGATTGACCAAAACAAAACAAAATCAAAGATTCTATTGCAATTAGTCAGTGGAGAGGGAAAAGAATGCCAAGTGGCGAATAATTATGGGAGAAGTTATGTGAGTAAGAAGAGAGAATGTAAGTTTGATAAAATTAATTCTTAATTATTAAATCATCGTATTTTAATCAAAATTAGAGTATGTGATTGAAATAGTGAATAATAATAAATTAAAAATGAGTTAAAAAATGTAAGTTAAAATATCATTATTTTAAAATTAAATTTTGAACGTTGACTCACAAACCAAGAAAAATTATGGGCATGGAAGTAGTGAAACAATGATGGCAAACTAAAAAAATAAAAATGATGCCAAGAAAATAAAACAAATAGTAATGTAAGTAGTAAAACAATTGGACCTAAAAGTAATAAAAGATTTTTTTTTGAATTTTTCTATTTTACAAATCTAAAAAAGAAAATTAATTGTTTTTTTAATTTTTTTTTTGAAACAACTCTTAATTCACTCTTAGGCTGGGTTCGTTTGAGAGGAATGATTAGAGGGAGAGGAAGAGAAAGAGATTGAAAGGATTAGAGGGTGAAGTTGATGTTGTTCTTTTTAAGGAATTAGAAGGTGATTTTAGAGTGGATTAGAGAGTGAAATTGGTGAAAGTTTGTGATTGAAATGAGTGATGTGACATATTAAAAAAACTTTTAATAGATAAAAAAATGAGATTACAAAAATATCCCTAGTGTTAAAATTAATATAAAATACTATATAAATAATTTAAAACAATTTAAAATAATTTATTTAATTTGTGTTGATTGTTTGAAATAATCATAAATTTATTTTTAAAACATGAATAATAAATTTTATTTTATTTAGGAATCTGTTGTGTGTAGTGTTATGGGGTTTGTATGTTTTGCTGTTGCTTAGATTGAATAACCATATTGCTGAGGAAGTTATTAGTTTCCATGTGGTGTAGAAAATATTAAATAATCAAAGGGTAATTCTATAAATAAATATGCATGTGATCCCTTCCAATCTCTTTATGTACAGCGTGATTGAATTTTCAATGTATTCCGCTGATCATCGCCTATCATCACCTCTTATCACCTTTAAACGAACGCAAAAATAACCTTTGAATCATCGCTCACGCTTTCTTCTAAACAGTAATTCCATTCATAAGAACAGGACGTTAATACAGTGTAGGAATTACCTAATGACAATAGATTTGTTCTAAATACTAGAGTAAATTTCGGTTGCCAATGAAACTAAAGCCTATAGTCGAAAGGGTTATGTTGTTTTTTAGAAACGAGTCTATTTCTTTATTTATTTTTATATTT
Source organism: Vigna unguiculata (assembly GCF_004118075.2). Taxonomy (NCBI): domain Eukaryota; kingdom Viridiplantae; phylum Streptophyta; class Magnoliopsida; order Fabales; family Fabaceae; genus Vigna; species Vigna unguiculata. The sequence goes on along the minus strand of NC_040288.1, from coordinate 1,064,108 downwards.
TTTATTGCTTTAGACTTCAATTTTAGAGACAAATAAAGCCTAATGCAAATTTTATGTTTCGGTTCATCATCGAAATGAAAAGACCCTCTATTTTTTTTATCTCGTTTTGATATGTTTTAGTTTGGAAATCAAAATACAATGTCAAAAATACCTGATGCCAAAAACCCTTCGTTGCACTAGTGTAACATGATACTAAAGGCATGCACATATTAGACTTAGCTCATTATGGTGTGTGGGAATCATTGGTATGATCCCTATCAAGGGCAAAATATTTTGCATTGTTCAATGATGATTACTTTAGGAGATTATGGGTGTGTAGCTCATCAAAAGGAAGTTAAATGTGTTTCTAGTATTCAAGGAATTCAAAGCATGAGTAGAGCTTCAAACTGGGAAAAGAATTAAGTGTTTGGGCTATGTTAACAATGTGAAGGGGTATTGCCTTGGGGTCCCACTGTTGAAAAGGTTTTCGTTAGCAGAAGGATTTAAAGAACAAGAAAACTTGGTTTGTATGTTGAATAGATCTTTGAACGATTTAAAGTGGGCATCCAAGTATTCGTACATGAGATTTAATTCCTTCATTAGCCTCGGTTACAACAAACTGAGTTCAAACCATTGTACTGATTACAAAACGTTTGGTGAGGATGATTTTATCATCTTGTTGTTCTATGTGGATGACATGTTGGAAGTGTATTGGTCCCAACAAAACTCGAATCCAGGATATGGAGGCACAATTAGCTAGGGAGCTTAATAAGAAGGAGCTGGGACCAACAAACAAGATTTTAGGAAATGCAGATTCATCGAGACAAAAAAGATAGGAAAATTTGGCTTGCTCAGAAGAATTACTTATCGAAAATCTTGTGACGTTTCAACATGCAAAATTGCAAGCTAATTTCTACCCAATTTACTATCAATTGTAAGTTATCCTCAAGTATGGGTCCTAACAGTGAAATAGAAAGGATGAAGATGTCTCGAGTGCCATATGCATCGGTAGTGGGTAATCTTATGTATATTATAATTTGTACAAGATCAGATATTGCATAAACAATGAGAGTGATTAGTAGGTTCATGAAAAATTTAGGTGAAGAGCATTGAAGTACTGTTAAGAGGATCCTTAGATACATCAAAGGAACCTAGAGTATTCCAACATAATGACAAAGAATAAATCATGGTGTGAAGATTTAATTAATTTCATCAAAATCTTCAAGTGAAAGAATTTAAGAAAAGAAGTCTCACATCGATGGGAACTTACCTTAAGACTTACTTTTTCATGTTAAAAGGAGTCCGATATTTTCTTTAGGAACACATTCCAAAGTCTCTTTCTTTTCGTTCCTTTTGATTTATTGCTTGATAGAGAAATTAAGAGAGAAAATTAGTTTATCTTTTAAGAGAAAGAAGTTTAGTTTTTTTTTATTTCGAAATTTGAATATTATAGTCATAACTCGAAGTACTCATTGGTGTATTTATGAAAAGAATTTTTTTTTTCGAATCTTAGCAATTAATATCCTTTCGAAACAATATTTTTTTCTTCATTGGATTGGAATTGACTATGAATTATTTCAATTTCTTATTCAATTTATGTATTCTTTTTTCTCAATTAAAGAAGGTAAAGGCTAACTTCCGAAGTTTAAATAAAAAAAATGATAAAATAGAATCCAGATTTATCTAGAAGCTCTAAAACTTGTAATGAAGCTTATACTTCATAGAAAAGTTATTATTATATAAAGTTGATGAAAGAGATGAAGTTAAGTTCATTAAAGAGGAAAAAAAAAAGCATTCCCCTCCTATATCTTATATCTATAGTCTTTTTGCCCTAGTGTATCTCTTTCACATTTAAGAATAGTCTGAAATCTTGATTTATTAATTTGTAGAATACTAGTCAATCCGAAATTTTCTTGAATAATATTAAAGAAAAGATTATTCAAAGCAAATTCATAGAATTAGAAGAACTCTTTTATATTTGTTATTCCTATTTTCAAAGAAAAATTATTATTGTTTTTTTCTTATGTAATTTTCTTTAGTTTAATAAAATTGTATTGTTTGTCTATTATAAGTTTTGTTCCATTTATTTTTCATCTTTTATTTTAGTTTGAGTACTATGTATTATTACTATGATACCAAACAATATTAAATATCGAAGACGTTTTACGTGTCTTCATTAAAATGTATTTAATATGATATAATGGATTTTATTGTATTATCCTTTCCTTTTGGAACCATTTAAAACTCTCTACAGCTTAAGATTGTTATAAATAACTGATAAATCACGAACAAAAAGGTTCTTCCTGAGGCATGTAAATTCACTGCCCTTAAGGACTTATCCGCAATGTGTTGCGCAAGCCCTCCAGGATACAACAGGAACTTCTCGGATCTTCTGAGGATCTCAGAACTAGCAAGTACTCTTGAAAGAGTATTTAACCCAGACAAAAGAAGAAAATAGAAATATGAGAGAGAAGAGAGCTAGAAGAAAGAAGGAAAATATTGAGGATGGTGTGTTTTGGAGAGCACCAAAACCACCTATTTATAGGTGTGAAGGAGTGAATGGAATGGGCTGAAAATCCACATTGCTCACCTAACGTTCAACAACAGATTTGCAACGTACATGGATAATATTAATCATAATCATTGCAATAAATATGGAATCAAAACTGAAGAATCTTTGCACCACAAACAAAACTGCAGCAGCGGAAAAAAAATGCTGGAGGCAACGTAACTTTTGCAATAACTGGTAGTATTACAACACAACTAGCTAGGGAGCTTAATAAGAAGGAGTTGGGACCAACAAACAAGATTTTAGGAAATGCATATTCATCGAGACAAAAAAGATAGGAAAATTTGGCTTGCTCAAAAGAATTACTTATTGAAAATCTTGTAGCGTTTCAACATGCAAAATTGCAAGCTAATTTCTACCCAATTTACTATCAATTACAAGTCATCCTCAAGTATGGGTCCTAACAGTGAAACAGAAAGGATGAAGATGTCTCGAGTGCCGTATGCATCGGTAGTGGGTAATCTTATGTATATTATAATTTGTACAAGATCATATATTGCATAAACAATGAGAGTGATTAGTAGGTTCATGAAAAATTTAGGTGAAGAGAATTGAAGTACTGTTAAGAGGATCATTAGATACATCAATGGAACCTAGAGTATTCCAACATAATGACAAAGAATAAATCATAGTGTGAAGATTTGATTAATTTCATCAAAATCTTCAAGTGAAAGAATTTAAGAAAAGAAGTCTCACATCGATGGGAACTTACCTTAAGACTTACTTTTTCATGTTAAAAGGAGTCCGATGTTTCTTTAGGAACACATTCTAAAGTCTCTTTCTTTTCGTTCCTTTTGATTTATTGCTTGATAGAGAAATTAAGAGAGAAAATTAGTTTATCTTTTAAGAGAAAGAAGTTTAGTTTCTTTTTTATTTCGAAATTTGAATATTATAGTATAACTCAAAGTGCTCATTGGTGTATTTATGAAAAGAATCCTTTTTTCTTCGAATCTTAGCAATTAATATCCTTTCGAAACAATATTTTTTTCTTCATTGGATTGGAATTGACTATGAATTATTTCGATTTCTTATTCAATTTATGTATTCTTTTTTCTCAATAAGGTAAAAGCTAACTTTCGAAGTTTAAATAAAAAAAATGATAAAATACAATCTAGATTTATCTAGAAGCTCTATAACTTATAATTTATAATGAAGTTTATACTTGATTGAAAAGTTATTATCATATAGAGTTGACAAAATAGATGTTAAGTTCATTAAAGAGGAAAAATGAAAAAAAAAAAGCATTCCCCTTCTATATCTTACATCTATAGTCTTTTTGCCCTTGTGTATATCTTTCACATTTAAGAAATGTCTGGAATCTTGGTTTATTAATTGGTGGAATACTAGTTAATCCGAAATTTTCTTAAATAGTATTAAAGGAAAGAGTATTCTAAACAAATTCATAGAATTAGAAGAACTCTTTTATATTTGTTATTCCTATTTTCAAAGAAAAATTATTATTGTTTTTTTCTTATGTAATTTTCTTTAGTTTAATAAAATTGTATTGTTTGTCTATTATAAGTTTTGTTCCATTTATTTTTCATCTTTTATTTTAGTTTGAGTACTATGTATTATTACTATGATACCAAACAGTATTAAATATCGAAGACGTTTTACGAATCTTCATTAAAATGTATTTAATATGATATAATGGATTTTATTGTATTATCCTTTCCTTTCGGAACCATTTAAAACTCTCTGCAGCTTATGTAAGCAACGAGGACCATGTCCCCAACATTTGTTTAACCATGGGAATTGATGTATCCTGAAAAAAAAAATAAAAAAATCTATAAATAGCCTCTGCATTTGAGCACAAATCACACAATTCTCTCACTACTTCTATACTATACCTAGTGAAGCAATTAATGGCTCATTTGGTTTTCTTTGTTTTGTTGTTTGCTGGGCAAGTGATTGGTGGATTCAGTACCCAGAAACTGCCTCCATCTGACAATGGAAACATACTAACAGTTCTGAGCATTGATGGTGGTGGTATCAGAGGGATTATTCCAGCAACAGTTCTTGATTACTTAGAAAAGGCTCTTAAGGTTCATTCTTATTGTTCATATACTCTGCATATGTATTGAAATGCCATGAATGAATGAATGTTTATGAGGTTAAGTTGAATTTGGTTGAGTTGCAGGGTAAGGATCCAAATGCAGATTTAGCACATTACTTTGATGTGATAGGAGGAACCAGCACTGGTGGACTCATAACAGCCATGTTAGCCACTCCAAGCCACGATGATCCTACTCGTGGCGCCTTCACTCCTGCACAAATTGTAGAATTCTACAAACAAAATGGCCCTCATGTATTCAATTCATCTAGGTATAGTAACAGCATTATAATATTCTCTGAACATCATCAATACTAACAGTTAATTAACAGCAACTAATAATAACTTGATTTTCTTTTGTGTTTGTGATGATGAAAACAACCAACATGCAGACCCGGAAACGGTCCCCAATTCGATGGGGAATTTTTACATAACATAACTCGTGAAGTGTTGAAGGATACACGACTTAATCAAACACTCACCAACGTTGTAATCCCCGCTTTCGACCTCAAGAGACAAAAGCCAGTTATATTCTCAAACTACAAGGTTAGCACCATATAGCATATTCATATATTAACTTCTTCGTAGGTTAAAATGGAAACAGGAATTAATATAATGTTTGGGTGATGCAGCTTGAGGATGCTCCGTACTTAAATGCGTTGTTGTCGGATATATGCATATCCACTTCAGCTGAACCCACTCAGCTACCACCTTACTATTTTGTGAACGATGGTGTTGAGTTCAATATGATTGATGGTGGTGTAGCAGCTCGGAATCCGGTAAATTGATTTAATTATTTATTACAAATAACATAAAAAATATGAAGAATGCTAACCGGTACCGGGCCTTGTTAAGATATAATAAATGTAATTTTGTATCATCATTTTTATATTGAAAGTTGAAATAATTAAATATAATAATTAAAATAGTATAAATGCACATAATAAATTTTATAAAGACAAAAATATCTTTTTAAATTTTTAGACAATAACTTACTGTCACAAAATAAGGACTTTGGAATTTTTAAGATCTCTACTAAAAAGAAAAGAAATTCAATTAAGTCTCAAATTAACACTTTAATTGTTCTTTTTTTTTGTAACATTTTTAGATGTTTAACACTAATTTTTTTGTTGATTTTTCTGTTAATTTATAATTTCTTATGTTTTTTTTTTTAATTTTTAAATATTTATCACTATTTTTTTGTTGGGTTTTCTGTTAATATGAACTTTTTTATATTTAATTTTTAGCAACATTAAAATATATAGTTATTTTATTATTTAATTAGTTTTTAACTTTTATTTATGAACATTAAATAAAGTATTAAATATATATGTACAATATTTATGACTATTTTTTTCCTTTAAAAAAATAAAGTTATATTAATGATTATATTTATGACTATTTTTTTCCTTTAATATTATATTTATTTGTATACTTTTATAAGATCCAATGTATATTAATTATCCTTAACTAATGTTATAGACACTCATTCGCAGCAAGACACAACAAATATATATCCTAGTTATGATATTTAACAATGTTTAATTTGATCAGACACAAGCAACAATAAGTGAAGTGCTACAACACAATGAATATCCGAAAATATTGTTGTTGTCTTTGGGAACTGGAGCAGAAAAATATGTGGAGAATCCTGATTTTGATGCTCGCTCGGCTGCCAATTGGACAATATTAAATTGGGCTTTTGTTGCAAACGATATGCTTGGTCGTGCTTCTTCAGCCATAACTGAGTATTACCTTGCTTCACTCTTTTCAGGCTTTCAACCTCCTCACAGTACCTATCTTCGAATTGATGTATATATTTTCTTTTTCTTTTTCTTTTTTTATTATTAAGATAAGATATTATCTTTATGCTTAAATTATTTGTATTTGGGATTATATATTGATGAATGATGTAATGAATGGCAGGAACACGACTTGAATCATGATTTCTCCAACTCAGTTAATGTCACAAAAGAAAACTTGGAAGGCCTTGAGAAGACTGGGCAACAACTGTTACAAGAAAAGGTTGTGAAGATGAATTTGAATACTTTCAATTTAGAAGAACATGGAGAAACAAATGCTGAGGCACTTCACAGGTGAAAAATAAATGAAAAAATAAATAACCTTTTATTCAATTATATATAATATCGAATTCTATTTTGAGGGGAATGGTTTTATATTTTTATGAAGGATTGCTGATATTTTGCATGAAGAAAGACAACATCGTCTGAAAGGGAAATCTATGGGAAATGGAGGAAGACCACTTCTTCAAACTTTTAGGGTTCGCTCGGACAAAAATCAAGCAAATTAGGGATTTCCAAAGAACTCTATGTTGTGTGGTTTATCATGCTTCTTTGGGATTTCATATATATCCTGCAGTGAACAAAAAAAACAAACAAAATTTATATATCTCGTGTATACCGTAATGGTTGTTATAAAAATGGGAACATTAAATATATTATTAAATAATATTTAAATAATTAAAACCTACGTCTTTCAAAATGGTCACAATTGACTATAAAAGTGACTTTTTAGTCGAAGTTAGCAATTTTTTTTTTTTTATAATAACTAAGAGAATGATTTGATACAGTTCCTATGAACTATTTTACATAAATTATTTTAAAAGTCATAGCTAATATTACTTCTTACTGGTTTATAGAATACCAAATTTAAATAGTTGTATTAACCATTAAATTATATAATAATTATACTTTTTAAGTGGTTGTAGTAAATTACGCACGAAACTTCAAGATATGCGATCAATGTCAAGACCGGTCAAAAAAATCTTTGAAAAAAAAATAAAGAATTCGTCATAATAGTTTATAGTTATAAAAATAACAGAAAAATGTTTAAAAAATATTTTTGAAACTAGACTTGAGTTTGGAAGTCATTTAACAGTAAAAAAAAAAAACGGTACTAATCCGTTATTTTTCGAAATTATGAAACAAGTTTGAGATTTGAGAAGATAATTAGTAATTTTTAAAATTTATGCAAATAAAAATTTTAATGATAAAATATATTCTAGACTTAACGAAATAATGAATAATTATTGAATAATTATATGAATAAAAACTTTAATTATCAAGTAAATTAAATATTAATATGATAACGAATAATTTCCAAAAGTCCTACATATAGATAAACATTTTAAATGTTAAACACGTTTAAAACTTGATAATCAATAGTTTTTAAAATTATGAATTAAATTAATATTTTAATAGTCACAGAAATTTAAGGTTTGACGCGACAATTTATAATTTAAAATTATATTTAAATAAAAATTTCATTTTTTCAAATGAATCTGAAACATAATACAATAATTAAAAACTTTCAATATTATTATGTACACGAAAATTCAAATTATCAAACAAATAAAAAAATGTTTAATTACTTGTATTGTACCCACTTTGGTAGAAGTGTGTCAATCTGGTACCTGCTTTTAAAAAAGTGTCAATTGCATCCCAACTTCTGAAAGAGTGCTTCAATTAGGTCCCTTTCAAGCGGAGGAGTTAACTAACGCCGTTAACGACATGCCACGTGTCAGTATGCGATTTTTTTTTATGTTTTTAAGATTTTTTTAAATTTTTTTCAAATTTTTTTAATATTTTTTAATATTTTTTTAATTTTTGAAATAAAAAATAAAAATGCCATGTGTCATGTCTTTGTGTGTGACACGTGGCATTGCAATGTCATATGTCCGTATCACTACCAGATGTCATTGTGTTGATTTTGATTTAGTTCCCATATATTCTTTTGATTCAATTTAGTATCTACTTATGTATATATGATTCAATTTTCTCCAATTTTTTTTTAATAATTAAAATTCATTTTTTATAAAATTAAAAGTAATTAAGTATAAAAGTTTTACAAAAATTAAGTATTTGATATTTATATTAAAATTTAGTGGTAAAAATCATTTTATTAAGTCATTTTTAATAAAAAAAAATTAGTATAACATTCATACAAATAAAAATTTTGGTTTAAAATTAGTAAGAAACAATATTGTTTTATTTTGGAAAAAAAAATTAATAAAACATGAGTACTTAATAAAAAAAGTAATTAATAAAGTAATATGTTAAAAAGTGGATTTTAATAAAAAATATTAGTATAACATTTATACAAATATATATATATATATATATATATATATATATATATATATATATATATATATATATATATATATATATATTTATAGGTTAAAATACATCTTTGGTCCCAATTTTCGTCAAATTTTGTCAAATCAATCCTAACTTTGTTTTTGTGGTCAAATATATCCCAATTTTTAACAATTTTGTTTATTGTGGTCATTTGTTGCAAACACCGCATTAACGACCAATACCTGTTACGTGTCACTTTGTAGTTTTTTTTATTTTTTTAAATTCCACGTGTCAACCCAGCAACTTGTCACGTATCAGAGTCAATGTTTTATATTCAATTTGATCCATATATTTGTTATTTTTGTTCAATTTAGTCCCAATTTTGTTTAAAATTGACCTATTTTGTTAGTGTCAAAGGTGAGACCAAATTTAACTTTTATATAAAAGTTATAATGATGTGAATTTTAATATATTATATAAAAATATTTAATAAAATGTGAATTTTAATATAAAAATTAAATTTGGTTTCAATTTGAAAGGGGACAAAATTGGTTAATGTTAACAAAAATCGAGACTAAATTGAACAAAAATAAAAAATATAGGGACCAGATTTAATATAAAACATTGACTCTAACATGTAGCATGCTTATGGGTTGATACGTGAACATTAAAAAAAGTAAAAGAATTAAAAAAAATAAAAAAAATAAAAAAATCACGAAATGATACGTGACCATTATTGTTTATGGTCGTTAATGATTTAAACGATGTTAGAAAAAAATGACCTAATTGAACAAAGTTGACGAAAATTAAGACCTATTTGAACACAAAAACAAAATTAGGAAAGATTAAACAAAACTTGACTAAAATTAAGATTAAAAAGGTATTTTAACCATATATCACTACTAAAAAAACTCATATTTTCTGCCAATTTTGTTTTGAAAATTTTTTCGTAGGAAATACTTACAAATTTTGTTGTGAAAAAAAATTTGCAAGAAGTTGCTACCATTTTTCTTGCAAAATATTTTGTATAAAACACTTTTCACAACAAATTTTGTAGGAAATACTTGTAAATTTTATAATTTTGTTGGAAATAATTACCCATGAAGGAATTATCTGCTAATTAAAATTCTTAGAAAAACTGATAGAAAAAAATCTTTTCCTTTTAACAAATTTCCTAGAAAAATCTCATATAATATAAGAATTTCTAGTAATTTATATATATATATATATATATATATATATATATATAATAAAAACGTGAGAAAATTCTCAACTTAAATGTGGAAAATACTACAAACTAAAGTTTCTACATGTAGAGGTAGGGTAACGTAGAAAACCTTTACACGAATAAAGTGAATACTAAGTAGATATAAAAATGCATTAAATATTGAACTTGCCTCACGATTGAAAGGACTCATATATGGTGATCTTTTATTTGCTCTACCATTTAAGAATTTTCCCTAAGCCTTTGGCATGAAAGGAGTCTTAATTATCATATAAATGATGCCACGTAACTTCATCATCTTTTGCTGCAGCATTTAAGTTGCTCTACCATCAACTTTTGTTAATGCTCCCCAAAGAGGCAAAGAAAAATTAAAAAAACGTTGGCAACTCAAAACCATCCTGCAAAGTGCTTTTCTCACAATGCTCGCCAAACCCGGAAGGTAAGTGGAGAGTATTTTCATAAAAATTTAAGATGAGTTCAAGGTTTTATATCGGTTAAAAATTGATGGGTTTATATATTTCATATATAAGTTATAGTCATGGCATAGTCATTGAGAGATTGTGGTTCTATATGGTTATATGACATTAGTCAGTCTTACACATATAAGACCTTTTACACTAAAACCTTAAAGCAATGTTGTTATGGGTCTTTATTCTTATATAGTGCTGAACTTTGTCTTTTCTATCCAATGTGGGACCTTTTGACTCACACTTGAATTATTCCCAACAAAAATGAATGAATAAAAAATATATAAATAATTGTTTGCATATTTTTTTCAAGCTAACTTTGATTGTGAAATATGATTCTAATGTTCAAGAAAAATGAATTATTAAGAGACGAGTTTGAAATTTAATTTAATTTTATAAGTGTGTAAGGTAAGGTTTACACGCAGTTATATATTCTAAATTTACTTTATGTTTGGTTAATGTTGAATTTCAACACAACCTTTGTGCCAAGACATATATTTTAAGCATGGGACTAGGTGAGCTTCAGTTGACTCTAATACCATTTTAACAAGTGAACTTTAAATCTAAATTAGTGCAACTTTTAAGGTGATGTTTACATTCACTTATATACTGTAAATTTGTCTTATCTTTTGTTGATGTGAAATCTTAATAATGACTTTATATCATTATTTTTTGTTAAAGATTATGACATAATTTAACTTCATGTCTTTCTAAATGGGTTATGACATCCCAAGTGATAAAGATATCTTTGATTTCTTCTTTCAGTTTTATGTTATGACTTTTTCTAATAGGTTTTCTATTATGATTTTCTATTAGGTTTTCTATTATCATTTTCTGTTGATTGAATTTTTCCTTTTTTTTCAAACATATTTCACTTCTGTAATAACTCATTCTCATACTTTTATTGAAATATCTTTCTTCCATATTTAACTTGTGCTTTATCAAACACTAACGTATTAGATGAAACAACTTTTCACTATCGTTACCTTCTATTCGACGCACCCATAACGAGTTTTTCTTTTCCTAACCCTCTATTTTTTTCATCTTGGAGAAAACCACGTGCTTGTTCTTGTATATCTCTTTGTTGTTGATAACAATTATCAACAATGAAATTCTGATTCTAAAACCTTTAGACCAATACGTTTTTAGATGATTGGGGTAGCTAAAAAAAAGCATCAAGGTTCTCGATTTCTCAAGTTTTTTAGTTTCTCAGGATTCTTGTTCTCAGGGTTGTCATTCTAAGGGTTTTCATCTCAGGATCCTCGTTCTTACGATTTTTGTCTCAAGATTCTCGGGATTCTCAAGGTTCTCGTTTTCAAGATTCTCAAGATTCTCAATAGAAAAGAAAGTCACCAAGTCTCTACATCCCACTATCTTTATACTTCCAAGTTGGACCTTCATAATCTTTGTGCCCCTAAGGAATGTTAAAGATATCTTTGATATCTTCTTTCAATTTTTTGTTATGATTTTCTATTATAATTTTTTGTTGCTTGAATTTTCCTTTATATTCAACATATTTCACTTTTGTAAACTAACTCATTCTCGTACTTTTATTAAAATATTTTTCTTCGAGCTTTCCTGTCCAGTGTTTTATCAAACCCTCACACCAAGTGTAACTATTTATGCATAATTTTTTGTCAATAAAAAAAAATTAAAGTCTTATTATTTTAAGGTGTTGAAATTATTGTCTTGATAATTTATTTCAATTTGTTCAAAATTTATTAGTGTCTTAACTCTCCGGTATCTCTCATTGAAAAACCTAACTAGGTATCAGAGTTTGATTCACCTCAATGATAGCTTGTGTTCTAATGTGAAGACAATCTTCCTATCTCGTATTCTAAGAGAAGTATAAGAGTCAGATTCATCTCAATAACAACTGTGTTATAATGTGAAAACAATTTCTTACCTCTCCCGTATTCTGAATGAGAGACAGCATCATAGTGCTAATAGGCAGAAGAGACACCTCAAGTGCAAGCAACCATGCTGCAAACACCAACTTTCCTGAAAGGTTTTGCTAGTTAGGTGGTTAATTTTTTACTTGGATAGCCACTGCCTATCATTTGCCAAGGTTATAACTATGCTTTTGAACTGGTAATGTTTTGTTGGCTTGTAGAAGAAGTTTGTCCTTTGTTACAATAACTTATGTTTATTTCGGTGACTATCCTACTTTGTGTGACCATGTTGTCACGCTTCCCGATCTCTCTCAACTGGTTGTGTATTTTATGTAAAATGGTTAGAGTACCCTTTAAGTACTCTCCTATAATTTATTTATTCTTTGTTGATAAAAAAAACAAAGCTAAGAAACAATAATGCTCCTTTATTTTAGTCGGTTCTTTTAATTATAATAATAAAATTTGAGACTATTTTTTTAATTCTTCTACTTTGCATCTGGTGGCAAAGAAGAAGTTTATAAATAGCCTCCACATTTGAGAGGAATCATCAAGTTCTTCATTCTCCATTTCACACCCTTCTTCAATTCTCTCTTGAACACTTTGATAATGTCTTACATTGCTCTTGTTTACTTTGGTGTTTTGCAGCCAACTCATGGCTGCATTCAACACACCGTTGCCACCTCCAAGCTATGGAGATCAAGTTTCCATTCTGAGCATAGATGGTGGTGGCATCAGAGGAATTATTCCTGCCACTCTTCTTATTCACTTGGACAACGCTCTTAAGGTCTAATTTCTATTATATTAATTAATTCCAATTTTTTAAGCTTTAAAAATTTGATTAACTAAACCAGTCTTATTCACTTGGACCAAACAAATGCTGAAGCTCTTGACAGGTCGGTACAACCACTTTCTCAAATTACATAACTAATTTCAGAAAATATGACCTATACGTCAGAAATTTAAATGTAAATCTAAGTTTCACATTGAATAAAAGTGAAACACTATATAACGATAAAGACCCAGAACCTCATTATCTTAAAGTTTTAGATTATTAATGGTGTCAATCTATTATATTCTGATTGGACTCATATCTCATTAGCATTGTATCATATGTCATATTTAGGTCGAGTACATTTTCAGTAAAGTGACCGACATGTTATGTTTGATACACTACGTTTGGACAGTAAAGGTTTTCTTCTACTATCCAAATATCCTTCATTTCACCTATGTTAAAGTTGATTGGTGTACATTATAAAATCAAATTGTCGATTGTGTTATATAAATATTAATCTTTTTATCCTTCCATATTGGACTTTGAGAGTTTTAAATTTGGGTGCTGAATTCTGTAATATTTAGGTTAAAAAGAAGCTAAAATATAACAAATAAAAGAATAAATTTTGTTCAACAGAATAGTACCCAATTTTTTGTCAATTAGTTCTTCGAACGTAACCCAATTATATTAAAAATTGTTACTGAATTGCGAATATTGTTATGTATATTATATATACTTTTTAGTTGATTATATATGGAATGATAATTTTGTGAGGATTGTTTTGAAGGTTGGCTGGGAAATTATATGCAGAGAGGCAGTTGCGTCTGAAAAGGAAATCTATGGAAAAAGGAGGAAGACCTTTCATTGAAACTATGTATAAGTTCCTTCTGCGGAAATAAGCAACTTCACATTATGAATAAGTGTCATGCGTATGACATTATATTATGCAGTGTTTATCATGTTTAATGTAATATGTGTTATGTTGGAATAAGGTTGATGCTTTGGGGTTCTATGCAACTCCCATTTGAAGGAACCATGGATCATGTAATAAAGTTCAATGCATTTGAGTTCTATGTAACTTAATTGCTACGACCATCTATATTATAGAAAGTGATCCCTTGTTGTTTTGGTGTTTTTCTTTTGTACTGTTTTAAGATCTCTCTGCTTCAACTTCTTTGTTAATGTTTGTATTATTAAGCAGTCACAAATGGTGGGAAGTAAAATTTATTTTAGCAATACAAATTATTTATCGTAGAAAATAATAAATAATATCATTATGAGGGTGTTCTGAGGGTGTTCGCTTGGACCAAAGACTTCATCCCCTCTATGGTAAAATTCACAAAAATGCAATGCAAGACCAAGTTCAAAGGTATGATTTCATCTTAAAAAGTGTATTTAAGTCTAACTCAATTCTTCAAATCCGATTTATAAATAAGGTTTGCACTCATCTATGATACCAAGACACAGATATAAATAGGACACAACACAGATACGAAGTTACAACAATTGAAAAAATATACAACACGACCACGATAATATATATATATATATATATATATATATATATATATATTAAAATCTAATAATTATATTTTATAATAAAAAAAAGAGAAACATTTAAAATATCATAATATGTTTAAGTGTCATATTTGTTAATCTTCATTGAAACATACAACTTTTAATTATGATTCATCAAGAGATAGATTAACTGTATCAACAATTTCATTGTCATCCAATGAAAAATCATCCCCAACAATGCAAACTCAAGATTCACTTGTCTCCTCACATCGACATCATCAAAGTACATCTTAAAACATTTTTTTCTTTCTTGAGTAAGTTCCACATCTTGATGTGGGGCACAACTTTGTGAATCTTCACTTAACCATTCGAGACTATAATATCTAAATGTTAAAAGGTTAAATTATGTCTTTGATCCCCATTTTCATACGAAAATATCGATTTAATCCCTTTATTTTTATAAGTCTCAAATAAGTCCATATTTTCGAAAAATGGTATCAATCATGCCCTTTCTTTTAAATTGGGTTAAACGGTGCTGAAGATCTTAAGGTGGATTTCTGTAACGGATACATGTCATTTACATTTGAAATGCAATGGGACACAATGTAATTTGTTAAAGAGATACGTATCATTTACCTCTTTTGGTTGAAGCCCTAAATCTGTGGTGTTGGTGTCAATCTTGCATATTCCTCTTCTTCTCCGAGGTTCTGGTATGCGTAGGTGAGTTATGTCTCTCGGGTCGTCTTGTTCATCATGCACTTGTGAAGTTTTGAGAATGCAGAACCCTAGTGTGTCATCTTGTGGTGGAGTTGGGTGTAAAAGTATGGTTGTAACACCCATTTGATATTGTGGGGATAAATCATTGTTGAGAACTATGAAGAGCAAGGGAAAATTTTTTGGAGTTGCCCAAACTACAAGGAAAGATACATGGAAACTTTGGTATGGTTTTTCTGTATTTGTTTTTGAAAATATTATTCGTTGTTGGTCACGTAAATGACATTTTTCGAACAAAGTGGAAGTGAACATTGGTGGGTGCAATTACTTCAACTGCGTTACTAAAGATGGGATTAAAGAAAGGGGTTGTGGCATTGTCAAGATTGAAGAAAGGGATTGTGGCACTTTCAAGATTGAAGAAAGAGGTGGTGGCTTTGTGAAGAATGAAGAAAGGGGTGATGTCATTGTGAATTCACAGACGCTAGAAGAAATGGACGGTGACAGGAAGAAAATATTGTATTTAGAGAAATCTAAGTCTTTTGAGAAAATGGTTAAGGTGTTGACAAGAGTGGTTTATGTTGTGTGTAATAAATATAATTATACTTTCAAATTTTTTTGTACAAACAAACTAAAGTTAACATTTAAATAAAATAATTGTTTTAAAAATTGTATGTATTGGACTCCCTAAAATTTGTATACATCTATAAAACAAAATTTTGGTACCTAAAAATATTTGTTGAAAATCCGTCACTACATCAACCTAGTAAATTTTACACACACATATACACATATACATAAGTTTGAACTTTCTTATAGGTGTTAGAAGTTGCCTTTGGATTCTAGGCTGCAATAGTATGACATTCACCTATGCTCTAGATGCAGTCTCTCCAACTCTTGTTAGTATTATGATGCTTGATTTAGTCCCATATCACTTTAGAATCTTGAGATGTGATTTTCTATTTTGCTATATAAGAAACCTTATGTAAAACTTGATATACACTAGAACTAAAAATACTTACTAGTATAGTCGTGGATGTAGACATACACATTGTACGCCAAACCACGTTAAATTTTTGTGTCGTTTATTTTTCTCTCCTTATTTTTTCCTTTATTGTCTTGTTCCTAACAACTCTTCCTATAAAACTATGGAACATGGGCCTTGACTTGATCTTCCGATAATGTGTACTTTTTTTTTTCTGTTATCTAACCATCTCGTGAGCTATAAAAAAATTGTATGTTATCTAACCATCTCGTGAGCTGTACAAAAAATGCTTGAAAGTTAGTATTGTTTTACGGTTAAAAACTTAAAAATTATTTTTGACTGTTTTTTAAGGCGAGGTTTGAGGAGGTACAGCAAATAGTTTAGTTAATATAGGTGTTGCACAAGAAAAAAAAATATTAGAATGATATGGAATTATCATGTATCAATATGATTCTAACAATTTTCTCATAATAGTCATTTTTTTTATAAAAGTAATAAATAATGTTTAATTATACATAACCTAAGATTAATTTATACCTTCTTCGCTGGCACTTTCATTATGGTGCGTTATAGTTTATATTCACTTTTTTCCAATCGATATTAAACACTCTTTTCAAAATGTTAGTCATTATTGTCTCAGTTTCTATTAATGGTAAAATTTCCCACATGACCTATATCCTTCCTTATTTCGACTTCTTTAGTTTCTTATAATGATATTTTACTAACAACAATAATATTATTTATTATTTTCCAAAATAAATAATTTTTATTGTTAAAATAATTAATTTTACTTCCCACCATTTGTTACTGCTTAATAATGTAAACAAAGAAGTTGGAACAGCGAGATCTTAAAACACAAAAAAAAAAAAAACATTAAACAAGGGATTACTCTCTATATTTCATCGTCCTAGCAATTAAGCTACATAGAACTCAAAAGCATTGAACCTCATATGTTATATCTTTCATGGTTCCTCCAAATGGGAGTTACATAGAACCCCCAAAGTATTCAACCTTATTATATGATATATATTGTTCTTGCAATTGGGAGTTACACAGAACCCCAAAACATGAACCATATTCCAACATAACATTTATTCATAATGTCAATATGTTGATTTCTCGATAAGGAAATATTATATAGTTTCAATGAAAGGTCTTCCTCCTTTTTCCATAGATTTCCTTTTCAGACGCAATTGTCTCTCTGCATATAATTCCTCAGCCAACCTTAAGAAAAAAAAAAAAATCCTCTCAAAATTAGCATTAATATAATATAAAAGTATTTATAATTCTGTAAAAAATTTTAATAACCGGGTTGTTTTCGGAGAACTAATATCTTTTATCAGTAAAGTTTAGCTACTAATTTAAACATACGTAGTATTAACAGAAAAGAAAATTATACTTTGACTTCCATTCTTTTACTCTCATCTTTATTTTCTAACTTGGTTCTGTGTAAGTCATTGATTCTTTCAAAGAGAAAGGTAGTGATATATTAATCAATGACCTATACTAGACTATATCTCAGAGAATAAAGAATGAGAATCAAAAGATGAGAGTCATAGTATTATTGTTTAAAAAAACTTTGAGAAAGTGATTATACTGACTTGTCAAGAGCTTGAGCATTTGTTTGGTCGAGTTCATATGGGAGAAATGTCTTTACATTTATCCTCTTGACTCTTTGGGTCAACAGGCCCTTTCCCACCTTTTCAAGGTTATCCATGTTCTTTTTAGAAGCATCATCCATTTCTTCCATGGATGGATCCAGGTTATACTCCTGCAATTACATATTATAATCATTTTGTTTTCTTCTATATTATAAGTATATAGAAAAATGTATTTGAAAAACCTAATTATGCATACCTCAATTCGAAGATAGTTATCTGCAGGTAAGAGACCAGGGAAGATTGTGGCAAGGTAGTAATGAGTCACGTCAGTTCTGAACATAGCTTCATTGAAAACATCTTGGTGTAAACTTAGCCATAAAGCTTGGCACCCAAGATCAAAGATGCCACCTAACTTGTTCTGAGCTTTTGGAATTCCAGTTCCTAATGACAGCAACAAAATTTCCTTTTCCCCATTGTTTTGTATCACTTCACTCACAGCAACCAGGGCCTAAAGTATATTCAATCAAACTCTTCAGATATTTCTCCATATTTATTGCAAAATAATCACTAGGTCTTAACTAGGTTAAAATCTTACTACTACCCTATGTCAGCATTATGTAAAAAAAAATATTTATTTTGATCCTAAATCCACATCGTTAGGGTCAATCACTATACTTTCGAGGTATTATCCAGTTTGAAGTAGGGGTGAGCATGGATTGGATTTTTAATGATCCAATCCACATCCATTTGCAAATAATTGTATTAGATTTTCGACCCAAATTCATTTTTTCAACAAAACTAGTTTGAATTTTTTTAAAATCCAGATTCAAATATTTGGATCAAGATTTAAATCCAGTCCAAATATTTAGATCAAGTTCAAAATCCAAAATCCACTTTTTATAAAAGAAATTAAAATTGAATTTTCTAAAACTTGTGTCCTTAAGGTCAACACGACTCAGCCTGTCCGGGTCGTCGAGCTCGTTCGGCCCATCAGGGTCTCGGGCCTGCTCAGTCCGTACTGGTCGTTGGGCACGACCCGTCCGAATTGGACCTGCCTGGACTATATGGGTCGTCTGGTCAACCCATCTGAGTATTCAGGCCTGCATGGCCCGTTCGGGTAATCGGGTCCGCCTGGCCCGTTCGGGTCTTTTGGCCTACCTGGCTTGTTCGGGTCATCGGGTCCGGCTGTCCCGTTTCAGTCATCGAACTCACCCGACTTTTTCGGGTCGTTTGGCCCGACCGACTCATCCGATTTGTCGGGCCTGCCTAGCCCGTTCATGTCTCTAGGCTCGTCCATCCAGTTCTGGTCGTCGGGCCCGCTCTGCTCTTTAGGATCATTGGGCTTGTCCGGTCCATACAGGTCGTCGAGCAAGGCCCATCCGAATTTGAATTTAGCTTAGTCCATCTCAACCTTTATACCCTAACCCAACTAAAAATTTAAATTTAAAATTTGGATTGGATTTTTTGTATTATCCATATTTGAAAATCTTGATTTATAGAATAGATATCTGATCCATAAAATATATAAAATGTAGATTAGATTGAAATCCAGATCCATTAAAATGGATTTTAAATGGATTGGATATTTAACAAAATAGAATTTAAATGGATTCGATCGGAACAAAATATATTAGATCAAGAAAATTAGATTTTTTGCCCACCCCTACTTTGAAGCATGTCCGTCATGATTTTGTTTTTAAAAGACATATCGGAAAGTGAAAGGAAAAAGTGGTATTTAAACCGTCTTAGACCTCGACTTCTAAATGATATAAGATTATTGGGAGGTGGAATATTTACGGGATTGTTAGCAGCGAGAGCACCATCAGCCAAATCGAAACTAACACCATCATTCTGAAATTCGTGAGATGGAAAATAAGTTGGTGCAGCCGAAGTTCCAAGAGCTATGTCTGAGAGTTTCGCATTCAAGTAACTTTCTGTCTTCAGCTGCATCATTGAAGAAGCACGAGCAATATTCAATTTTATAAGACATTTTCGTGAATATATAGATGTAGATAAATTTTATTATAGCATGCTAACCTTGTAGTTTGAGAATATAACTGGATGGATTTTGTCCTCGTCAAAAGTGGGAATTACCAAGTTGGTCAACGATTGATCGAGAACTAAATCCTTCAGTATCTGACGAGCTATATTTCGTAAAAACTTCCCATCATACTTGGGACATTGAATGGGATCCAAGATAGATCTACATGGTTTTGCATCACAAGAACCCAAAACTTTTAGCGTAAAACTAACTTTTTTTTTTATGATGACTTATTATACCAGTTATAATCCATTCAGTAGAAAAAATTTCTTGACATAAATTTAACTATGATGATCTAACAGGTTGGGTTAAATATGTTTTTTTTTGCTTAGTTTTTAGTGAAAATTAAAATTATTTCTTTTCAAAATTTTGGTTAAATTTAATTTCTCAACCAAATTTAGTCATTTTAACCAAATTTTGTTAAGTTTATTTGACATTTCAAACATGTTTCTCATTTAACATCGTAGCGAAAATAATCAAACGGTCTAAACAACTCAAATGTTATCATAAAACGTATTTTAAGCGTCAAATAAATTTAACAAAATTTAGTTAAAACGACTAATTCATGCATATCTAAAGTTAAAAGACTAAATTTGACCAAAGTTTCAAAAATGTATTAATTTTAATTTTGACTGAAAGTTAAAAAACTAAAAACATATTTAATTCTAATATATCATAAACAGCCGTTTTTGTCTGACAAAAGACATATTTAACTCTCATATGTCTTAAACAATTGTTCTTGTCTGAAAAATGTCTCAAATAGTTGTTATGAGTATGTTAACTCAAATTTTATGAGCTTGATACTAACCTAGGTTTAAAAATATCAGGGCCATATCTCTTGTAGAACTGTACGACTTGTGATGGATTAAAGAGAGGACGATTGGAATCGGATGCGTTTGGAGCTGCTAACATAACACTCATGATTCCACCAGTGCTTGTTCCTGATATCACATCGAAATAATCTGCCAACGATGTTGTTGGATCCTTAGCCTGCAACAAAAACACAATCTCATATGTTACAATTAATGTATATAAGGTTTTTGATTCTACAATACATTAGTCGGTGAGTTAATGTTAGGAAGAAGGGGTTTCACCTAGGAGAAACACAAATATCAATAAGATGTAAGTCCAATTACATGAGACATTGACACCATTCTCAATCCAAAACCTTAAGATAATGAGTTTATGGATCTTTATCTTTATATAGTATTGTATTTTCCCATTTCTAATCAATGTGAAACTTAGACTCACACTTGGATTCTTAACGGTTAACTTCTTAAAAAGTTTGAACGCGGACACAGTGATAATATAATAGAAAACGGACCTTAAGAGCATTGTCCAAGTAAATAAGAACAGTGGCCGGAATAATTCCCCTGATGCCACCACCATCTATGCTGAGAACGGAAACACGATCTCCAAAGTTTGGAGGTGGCAATGGTGTATTCAATCCACCATTGAAGTGGCTTAAAAACACCAAACCAAACAAGAGCAATGGAGACATTATATCAAACTCTTCAATAAAGAACAATAGAAGAAGGGTGTGAAATGGAGAGGCAAAAACTTGAGGATTCCACTCTAATGTCGAGGCTATTTATAGAATTTTTTATTTTTTATTTTTGCCACCATGCAAGTAGAAAAATTAAAATAATAGTCTTAAATTTCATTACTATAATGTTATTTATGTCTTCCACGATGTGAAGTTCATATACCTAATTAACTAGGGCCACGAAAACGTATAATTATATAGGGTATGACTTTTAAAATAATTTACGTATAATAGTTTATTGGGACTGTATCAAATCACATCTTAGTTTATAATTATATAACATATGACTTAAAATTGTTAATTTCGACGACACGTCAACAATCAAGATTAAAAGTCTTTTTTTATAGTCACACGTGATCATTTTAAAAGAAGCATTAGGTTTTCATCATTTGAATATTATTTAGTTATATATGTTTTATGTCCCTATTTTTATTTTCTATTTTATTTATGATCGGCATTAAATAATATATATCATAGGTACACTTGAGGTCTTAAAGAATTATTTTCACTTTATTTTATTTTATTTATCATCTATGTTTCTTCACCTTAACCATCTAATTGAGGTTTAGAATTTGCAACGTGGTCAAAGATATAAGTAAATGTCACAGAAAAAAAAAATAGTAGAACATCTCTCACAAATGGATTGACTGTAACATAAGAAAATTTGAAGACATGATCAACGGTTGAATAGTTCAGTGGATAGAAGAACCAAATGAATGAACATATACACCAACTCAATGTT
Organism: Vigna unguiculata; assembly: GCF_004118075.2. Classification (NCBI taxonomy): domain Eukaryota; kingdom Viridiplantae; phylum Streptophyta; class Magnoliopsida; order Fabales; family Fabaceae; genus Vigna; species Vigna unguiculata. Next base: position 1,041,907 of record NC_040288.1, on the reverse strand, counting down.
TTTTATGTTTTTTAGTATTATAATAATCCAGGTCGAAGACTTATCTTATTCGATACTTCTTACTCGTGTCTCTATTTTTATAATAATTATTTCTTACATATGTGATTTCAGTTTAGTTCTTGTTCTTTAAATGTTGTGTTTAGTCTTTATATATAATAAAACGTTTAATATTAATTTTTAACAAAATGTTAAAATCCATAAAATGTATGTAAGGGTTCCTTGTATAAAAAGTCTTTCGTTTTAAGAAAACATGTATATTTTAAAGGAATAGTCACCGGTAGATTTTCTCTTGAGAAGGAGATGTCTTAACGTGGAGAGACTCACACTTCAAAGAAATATTATTAAAAGTTCACATTGAGTTGAAAATTTCAAATTGGATAAAAATGAAAAAGATAAGTATATAAATAAAAAGACTTACAAACTCATTGCCTTAATATTTTAGGTTGATGTTTTGGTCTCTTTTATAAACTTGTTCACAACTCATTGATATCAAATCTTTCGATGTCTTCCCTCATAAAAATAAAAGAACATCACTATATATTAACAATTAAAAATCATTAGAATTTTTAATTAAACATTTAATTTAAAGTAAAATACTAATACCATGTGACAATAGTAAAAATTAAAGTTATTTGAACATGTCTTAGGTTAGAATAATTTATTATGCAATTCACCTTCAATTTTTATTTTATTGATATTTAATATTGTTTGTGAGGTCACTAAAATTGATTATTAATAAAATATTTCCTTTATATTTAAAAAATTTCTAAATACGATATCTATATGCAAACAAAATAAGTTTTCAAACGGATACATACTTTACAAGCTTTTGCTTATATGGGATCATCATATTTCATATAATCTTTTATTTATGTTGTGTACATGGATTGAGGTAACTCAATTATCTTATTATTTTATTTTATTTTTGTTAGATAAAAAAATTATATTTCATATAATTTTTAAGCTTTTGCAATATACTATCATTCAAAACATGATTAAATTTGTGTATTTAAGCAAATAATTATGAGAATGGAAACAAGTGACATAATTGAAAATTGTGCTGAAATGTTTATTTATAAAAATTGTTTGGACATGATTAAAGAAATGTTGGTCAAAGGTTATTTTATGCATGATAATGCTTTCATTGCATAGATAAGCGGTGAGTTTTTCTAAGACTCGAAAAGGAAAGGATAATATACAATATATTCATTCCATCATATTATATGTACATTAATGAATAGTGCGTAAAGCGTGTCCGTTATAAAATACAAACTCTTTTAAGTTTCTATGTTCTGTTTTAAATTTAAAAAATTTCCAAGGTAAGAACATAAAAAAAAATATGTTTAGTAGAAGAAAAATGTTTTAACTCACGTGTGAGGTAGAAGTTTACTCTATTTTTTATTAAAAAAAATAGAATAAAACATGGGAAGTATACCAAATACATGATAAAAAAATTCATAACAAAAAATAAGAATTATTATAAAAAATAAGAATTACTTAGTGATAACTTTTGCTTGTTAGTGTTGATTTTTTGACCATATTTTGTCATAATGATTTTATAAAATGGATACCAATAGTTACAACCCATTTTATCTATTTTTAAGCAAAATAATCCGAGGTAAAAATTATGACTAAATTGTGTAATGTGCACAGAAAAAAAATTGGCATTATGTAACACATGGATAATCTTTTCTGTTGTATTTATTGAAAAATTATTTACATTTAATTGTATAATATATGTATATGTAGTTACAATCCTCCACATTTCTTTCAAAGATCCTTCATATACACGTATACACATGTATCTCGGTCGTTGTGAAATATAGTTATATTTTAAAAAAAAACGATTAAATATGTTTTGGTCCTTCAACCTTTAGTAAAAATTGAAATTAACACATCTTCGAAACTTTGGTCCAATTTAGTCCTTCAACTTCAAAATTGTATGGATTTAATCTTTTTAACCAAATTTTGTTAAGTTTATTTGACATTTCAAATACGTTTCATGCTAGTTTCTTAACTAATATTGAAGTAAAAATGTGTCAAACGGTGTAAATATCTTAAATGCTAACATGAAAGATATGTTTAATCTTTATATTTCATAAAATATATTATATTAGTTTTTAAGAAAATGTTAAAAGGCATATTTTGGATGTTGTTTTTAGTGAATATAGGTGCTAAACAGAGGTAGGTAAATGCACTTTTTTTTTCTATTTTAATTTTTCTTTGTAGTAGATGACTATGGGTTATGTCATTCTTATAAATTTATCTCTATTCAATAATGTTTTCATGAAACACATGTATTAATGAATGAAATATAGAATATAATAAATGTGTAAGGTGTACATATGATGGCTTTTGCATGGCATCACCGTTAAAGAATAAAAATTTAAAATCAAGATAAATCCAACCTTGTTCTAGAAGTAGTAGCATTAGTTTTTTGGGTTTATCTTTAATATTTTTTTAAGATATCTCCAATTCAATATAAATCCAATTGTGAATCCAAACAAGTAATTACTAACAAAAGATTGCTTCTAGCTAATACATTGGATTATTTAATTAATGTTATTATTTAATTAAAAATTATATCCTTAAACAAATAAAACATGATATTTTTATTTCATAAAATATCTAATTGTATAACCATTTTACTCAAAATAAATTATGGTATAAAATTATATATTTTCTTGAAAACAAAAAATTAGTTAATGTAATAAAAATATATAAGCGTGAGTGTTTTATAAAAGAATTTCTACGACATGAAATTCAAAATCTAGAACTTTAAATAAGATTCTAAGATATCAGAATAAAGAAATAATATTTTTTGGTTTTAAATATATGTTTTCTCCCAAAAATTTAGAGTATTAGAATGAAATTTATATCATGGATAAAGAGTAATAAATAAAATGTTAAAGTAATGTGAGAAAACAAAACTTATAAAAAATGAGTTTTTCAGAACCGCGTGGGGCACGCATTTGTTAACTTTTCAAATAATGGAAGCTGTTATTCTTATTTAATTACTCACACATTTACCAATACGTCATTTCCCCTTGAAAAAGTCTTAGGTGTGGTATATAACAGAAATACTCACATATGTGCAAAATCATGATTTATAACTATACTAAAACAAACATTAAAGTTATTAATTACTTTATTACTTTTATAATAATTATAAAATATTATCTAATATAGAGATTACACATAATATGATTAATATATATATATATATATATATATATATATATATATATAAAAGATTAATAATAAATATAAGTATTGTTATACGTCATCTTTCAATGAATTAAGGTTTAAATATTTTGGTTCCTATTTTCTTTGTTTTTATTCAATTTGATTCTCATTTTGTGTTCAATTAGATTTTTGAAAAGAAATATTACAACTACAAATTGACATGTGATACTAGCATTGACATGCGACACAATTATGACTTAACAGGTGAACAATTTTTTTAAAATTAACAATATTTAAAAAAAATTAAAAAAGTAAAAAAAAAACAAGAGCTGACACGTGACATGTACCGTACAAAAACGTATTAACTGTTTAAACATCATTAGTGAAAAGGACCAAATGGACCAAAATTTGACGAAAATGAAGACTTAATTGAACACAAAACGAAAATGAGGATCAAATTGAATATAAACAACAAAAATAGGACCAAATGTATATTTAAGCCATGAATTAACTATTTTACTTTGACAGTTCAGGTAATTATTTTTTTAAGGGTAGTTCTAAAAAATATAGCAATTAACTAAATATAGAAAGACTTTAATCGTTTTTTTCAATATCATAACTGTTAAATTCAGATCTGTCTAATAGCTCAACCTAGAAAGGGATCTGAATTAATTAATGAGTCTTTCACTTGTTTAAGTTGAATCTTGAAAGAGTCTTTAAGTTTTATAACCCAATTAATCAATTTCGCAATTCTGTGTTAATGGACTGTTTAAGGCAATTAAGAAAGATTGTAAGAGAAGAGAAAAACCAAGACACAACAGTTTATACTGGTTCGATTCAAAAAGAATCTACGTTCAGTCTTCTCCTAAGTAAACCCACTTAGGAGGATTCCACTAATACAATTAGGATCCAAGAATTACAAGAACACCTATATAATTCTAGAACCTAAAACCCAAGAACTTGATCTACCAATCAAGAACTCCCCTAGGAGCAATGCATCCACGCAATTGCACCTAGGCCTACACTTGTAATCAGAGATACAATCAAAATAAACAAGAAACGAATACACCTATGTTGTGCAGATTTGTCAATTTGCTCATAGATTCAAGCTAGACCCATCAAGGTAGAATCAACCATCAATCTCCTTGAATCTTCACTTGAATGATCTTTCAGAATGCTCAAGAACTATGTGTCTCTCAGAGGGCTGTTTCTCATAATGAATTTCAGTGATCTGTAAATTTTCTCTCTAACTAAAATAGATTTCAGAAAACGACTTTTATACAGAGTTCTCTATTGTCATTAATGGATTAGGAATTTACCTAATCGATTATCGTGAGTGTATTTTCACTACCTTAGTGCAGTATTCACAGCTAATCCATTAGTTAAACAACTAATCAATTTATGATTGCACAAGCAAGAGTGTGATGGTTAATTACAACTTAATGGAGGCTTGATTTACATATGATAATTTCATACAAACAGCCTAATGCACAACCTAACTAAAACATGACTAATTCTAAACTGGTAATGCACATGAAGTCACTAGTGCAGGAAGGGCTTTTGGCAGCGGTTATTTTTGTTATTCTGCCTCGGTTTTAGAACCGAGGCATATTGGGGTGAGGTAAAAAGGAGATGACTTTTGGCCTCGGGTGTTAACCGAAGCCATAGATTCACAAAATTTTTAAATTGGCAGCGCATTTGGCCTCGGTTATGGTAAGAACCGAGGCCATAGGGAACAATTTTTTGCATTTTTTATCATCACTGTCCGCACACAGCAACATATTTCCCAATCACACATTCAAATCAGAAACATATTTCCCAATCACACATTCAAATCAGAAACAGAGAGAAAAATTATTTAAGTAATGAATGTGCAGATACATATTCCCCAAACAACATATTCCCCAAACACCAGCGGCATGGACACACCCAAACAACCTAATTCGAATTCTGCAATCTTCAAGCTACTTATTCGAATTCTGCATCAGGAGGCACAGCCACATATCCACCATAACCACCACCCCCACCAGAGCCACCGCCTCCGCCGTCAGCTGCTCCACCTCCATATCCTCCACCTGATCCTCCACCACTACCATATCCACCTCCAGAAGCTCCGCCAGGGCCGGCACCACCCCCGCCACCGCCACCACTTCCACCACCACCTCCATATCCACCACCATGCTCTCCACCATATCCACCTCCCGATCCAGCTCCTTCGCCACCCCCATACCCCCACCAACACCTTCTGCACCACCTCCGTCGCTGCCTCCTCTGCCACCTCCGCCTCCTCCACCATAACCACCCCCAGGACCTCCACCCCCGCCGTACCCTTCACCACCTCCTTTTCCGGCTCCTCCTCCATATCCGCCACCTGCAACACCGCCAGAGCCTCCACCGCCTCCACTCCCTCCCCCACCACCATGGCCACCGCCAGCTGCTCCATATCCCCCACCTGCACCTTCACCTCCACCAGCTCCTCCTCCATAACCACATACGCCATGCGCTCCAGCGCCTCCGTATCCTCCACCTCCACCTGAACCTCCATCTGACAGTCCCGTCTCGCGCAGGTGAGGAAACGAGGAAGAAACCCTTTACTCTACATTTCAGCCCCATTTGAGCCCCCTGGTTTCAGCCCCTCCTCTACTCTACATTTCAGCCCCTTTTCAACAAACCCTAAAAGCTACACATAAAATTTAATTAAGGAAACAGGAAATGGAGGTGGAGGAAATTGAGGTGCAGCGAACCAGCATCGATAACGTGACGATGGCCAGAGTAGTGTGGTGGCAGCGATAGTGGAGGTGTAGGTTGCAGGGAGAGAGAAGAGAGAAATGGAGTTGTAGAGAGAAATGGAGAGCGCGGGGAAGAAGAAAAAGAAAAAGGGGTTCACATTTTGGCACCGGTCATTCTGTCACCCGAGGCCAAATATGTGAGTTTTTGGCTTCGCTTCTTCGCAACCGAGGCATATGCTAGCTTTTGGCACCGATTTTTTATCAACCGAAGCATAAAACCATTTTTGGCTTCGGGTGTTTTGTGAACCGAGGCATAAAAGTTGGGTGGAATTTCAAAAATGCCACCGCGCCATTATATGCTTCGGTTTTTGATAACCGAGGCATATAAGGCGAGTTAAAAACAATAATTTGCACTAGTGAGTGTAGCCTTGGACATCATCAAAACCATCTTCATATGAGTTGAAGTAGCTCCCCCTTTCAACAATAACATGTTAGTATAATAAAATTGAATATTAAATTTGTTTAAAATACTATAAAATTGCATGCTTTTATCAATTATTATAAATAATTTATATATATATATATATATATATATATATATATATATATGTTAAATATATTTTTGTCTCTTAACTTTTAATAAAATTAAAATTAGTCCTACTTTGAAATTTTTATCTAATTTAATCTCCTAATTTTATAAATGCATAAATTTAATCATTTTAACTATAATTTGTTAAGTTTATTTGAAGTTTCACACGTGTATCGTGATAACATTTGAATTATTTTGACATATTTTTAATTCATTAATTAAGAAACATATTTAAACATCAAATAAACTTAATAGATTATAAATTTATACATTTCTAAAAAGTAAAAACTAAATTAGTTTAAATTATTTTAAAAGAAATTTAATTTTCTATAAAAAAAAACATATTTAATCCTTAATTTTTACTTATCATTCACCAGCGGATCTTATGTCAATATTATGCAGAGTAATTTAAGATTATTCTTTTAGGACGTGTTGACCATGTAGCATTGGTTTTAACGTGAGGGCAGACAGGTTCAGTATTCAATATATTTTTATATCGACTTGGGGTATTCAATTTATTTACGTAAAGGTTTTCTAAGTTACCCGTAGAAACTTAGTTTATACATTAAGTTGTAAAATTTGTTTCCATTTTTTTTATAAATATATTTATATCATGTTTCTAATTGCCATAAGTGATAATTTGAATTTTCGTGTTTACGTGATAATTTTGGAAATTTTAATTATGGTGTTAAGTATCAGACTCATTTAATATAAATAATCTTCATCTATATTTCTCAGACTTATTTACACAATTAAAAAATTTATCTGCATAACAATTTTAAAAACCTTAAATATTATTTAAAGTTTGAGCTCACATGAAAAAGGGAATTATTGTTTGATCTACAGATACTCTTCTTTAGAAAGATAAAATAAAATATGTTTTTCTTTTTTTATTTATTTAACTCAAATCAGGTTATTTTTCTTTATTTTTATAAATATGTCAGACACGAGATAAGCTCGATGACTTTTAAAGACAAAATCCTCCCGGTGGTATAAAGTATTCTAAGATGACAATGTTGTCTTTTGTAAGTAACATGGTAAAGTTATTTGGGAGAACCGTAGTCTATATTCTATGTGGAGAGAATAGACTACGGTTTTTATCTAAACTGTTGTTTTTAAATTGTTAATTTAAATTGTTAAAATTTATAAAAATGTTACTGTGTTTTTATAATTTATATTTTTGTAAAACCGAAATATATTATGCATATACGCAATATATTATGCATATAGTAAAATGTAATAGTTAAATCAGTAGAGGTGTTAATTTGGTTTCTAAATTCATAGACCAATTCTAATTTACTCTTCATAAAGTCACTTTTTAGGAGGGTTCTAAACGAGGGGCAAAAAGAAAGTCTCAGCTTCCAAAGTCCACTCTTTAGTGGTTAGAGTTAAGGTTAAGGTGGATTAGGGCCTCCAAAAAAATACTATATTAAGACAGAATCAAAGATCAATCCGAGCAATTCGAACGGGTCCGAAGACTTAGATAGGCCTGACGACCCAAACAAGTATGATCACAAGGACAAGTCTGAAGCCCAAAACGGGCCCAATGCCCGGACGGGCCCGAAGACCCGAACCGACCCAACAAACTGGACGGGTCTAAAGACCTAGACGTGCCTAATGACCCCAGACGGGTCTCACGACTTAGACGGACCTGACGAACCGAATGAGCCTGACAACATGGACGAGCCTGACGACCCGAACAAGTACGATCCAGATGGGCCCAACAACACAGATGAGCCCGAAAACCCAAATGACCCTGACGACTTGAACGATCTCGATGATCCGGATGGATACAACAACCTTGACAACTTGAACGGTCTCGATGATCCGGATGGACACAACGTCCCTGACGGACCTGACGATCCAAACGAGCCTGACGACCCGAACAAACACAACAATTTGGATGGGTTGGACGACCCCAATGACCCCGATGGGACCGATTACCTAGACGGACTCGATAATCCAGACGGGTCCCACGATCCGAACGGACTCGACGATCCAGACGGGCCCGATCACTAGTTTTGACGACCCGTCTGGACGGGTCGTCAAAACTAGTGATACGAAAGGATGGAGTGGATTTTGTTGTGTGTTATCCTTTCAACCATAAAAACACTTTACAGATTATCTAAGCAAAGAAAGGATTATCATTTTAATCATGGTACATGCATGCATCCTCCAAACAATATCTATAAATAAACATTTGAACACAAGTTTCCTTTGTTCACAATTTTCAACTGTTACTTAAAAATGTTAAAATCGTTTCTGTTGTCATAATTATTTGGTAAAATATACAAACTTAATTATGTTTGAAAGATACTATATTGGCATAAAAATAAGCTTAAAAATTGTAGAATTTCACTTTACCCCATGCAATTTTTCCTCCTTCTTGACTCCACTCTCATAAAAAGTCCTTCTATATATTTTTAGTTCTATATAAGCCGAAGGAAAAGTGTACTTCGTCAAACTCAGACAAAAAAAGGGAATATAAGAGGATGTCGTAATTTCTTTTCTGCAGGTAAAGGTTGATTAAACCCCACGTACTTCTCGTTAATAATGTTTTGTCGAGAAACTCTTATTTGTTAGAAATGTTACAACGTAGAAATGTTTTGCTAATAATGTTACAGCGTACAAATGTCGACAAAGGAATATTGACAAAGAAAACAAAGCATTATTTTTTGTTTGATTAATTTCGAATGCAAGATTCAGTTCAATCAAATGCAGGAAAATTTTAAATGTTCGCATGCTCACACCAACCAAATTATGCAGTATTTCACACACATAAGCATCGTGAAAATTCACTCATGACATGAAAGACTTCATTTTATTTTTGACAAAAATATGTATACATATATAATAGAATATATATATATATATATATATATATATATATATATATATATATATATATATATATATATATATATATATATATATATATATAATAGAGCACTTAAAGTACTCTGATCCTTATACACACATACTTACAAGATTATCCAAAATATAACGTGCATAAGAAATGTCTTATGGTGTGTTTGGATGAGGCAATTCAAGAGGGTGATTTATTTATTTGGAGAATTTGAAATTCTTTGCAATGAAATGTTTTGTTTGGATAGAGAAATTAAAAAGCATTTAAAATGCATGCATTTTTTTGAAGTATTTCAATTAGCTAAATTAGAAGAAATTCAAATACCCTCAAAAAAGGTGGAATTTGAAATTCTTCTCACTCAACCTCACACTTTGGACTCAACCCCAAATGGACTCGGCAAACCCGACAACCATGACAGGTTGGGCTGGCCAGACGATCCAGACGGATCAGACCAACCTGATGACACAAACGGATCGAGCAAGCTTGATGACCCAGATGGGTCGAGCGAGCCCGACGGGTCAGACAACCTATACGGTCAGGCGGGCTCGACTACCCAAATGGACGGGGTGACTTGATAATACATATGGGTCGGGCATGCTTGACAACTCAAACAAGTCGGTCAAGCCCGACAACCCACACCGCCCAGGTAGGCCCGATGATCAAGATGTGTTGGGCTAGCCCAACGGCCCAAACGGACCTCACTGGCCCTACGATATAAATGGGTTGGGTGGGCCTGACGACCTAAACGAACTGGGTGGGCTCGAAGACAGAGACGGACTGAACCGACCTGACAACCAAGACGGGTCAGCGTGTCCGATGGTCCAAGCAGGATGGGCAGGCCTGACGAACCAGACATGTCGGGCAGGCCCAACGAACCGACCGACCCGTTGACCTGACAAGCCTGACCAACCCGTTTCCAAATTTATCATGAACTCAAAACATAATTAAGCCTAAAATAAATATTGATAAAATGAAATTTTATCTCACAAGAAATTCAATTATTTTATCCAAACAAGAAATTGAAAAGTAAAGTATTTTAATTTCTTTATCTAAACAAGTTATTTAGAAAATGAAGGAAATTTAATTGCATGCAATTCAAATACAATGCATTTCAATTTCTCAGCATTGTTGAAATGCTTCATCCAAATAAAGTTTATACTTACAAAAAAAGCTTACGAAAATTGTACTCTCACATAACAAAATGATCATAAACTATAGTATATTGTAACTAATAAAATATGCACTTTTATACTACAAAAAGATGCTTCATTAACAACAAGTTTTACTGACCAAAAGGTTTTAGTTATTATAATGATCAATTTAGATATTAATTTACAAAATAAAAAATTATTGGTTATTAAAATAATCACTATTATGAATAAAAAATTATAATTAATTGATAAATTGGTCACTAATTAATTAGAGACTAATTCAGAAATTAATTTCTTTGATAATAAAAACTTTGGTAACTAATGTTTAGTGATCAGTTTCTTTTTGTAACTAAAACTTTAGTAGCTAAATTTTAGAAACTAATTTAGATACTAATTATACTTTTCTATTCATAACAATGACTATTTTAATAATAAATAATTTTTTATTTTGTAAATCAATATCTAAATTAATCACTTTTAATCAATAAATTAATTATTAATAAAATATTTTCTTATAATACTTAGAAAAATATATAAAAGAAATAATCATCATTACCGTTCTTTTTATAGTTGTTGTTAAATAAGTAAACCTCTAAATATATTATAACTTTATCATATATTTAAATATTACATTTATTATTTTATATAATTAAACCAATAATTATAATTATTTAAATACATTTTTCATTTAAATATAATAATAATAATAATAATATTTATTTTAAAAATATAAAGAAAAAAAAAAAAAAAAACACGAGAGGTGCATGCACGGGTCTCTGCTAGTTATCCAACATATTGGTTTAATGATGATTTGCATGTATCCCGCAAAAACATTTCTATAAATAGCCTCTGCATTTCAGCACAAATCACACAATTCTCTCACTACTTCTATACTCCCTCGTGAAGCAATTAATGGCTCATTTTGTTTTCTTTGTTTTGCTGTTTGCTGGGCAAGTGCTTGGTGGATTCAGTACCCAGAAACTGCCACAATCTGACAGTGGAAACACATTAACTATTCTGAGCATTGATGGAGGTGGCATCAAGGGGATTATTCCAGCAACAGTTCTTGATTACTTAGATAAGGCTCTTAAGGTTCATTCTTATTCTTCATATACTCTGCATATGTATTGAAATTGCATGAATGTAAAATGTTTATGATGTTAACTTGAATTTTGTTGAGTTGCAGGCTAGGGATCCAAATGCAGATTTAGCTCATTACTTTGATGTGATAGGAGGCACTAGCACCGGTGGACTCATAACAGCTATGTTAGCCACACCAAGCCCTCATGATCCTACTCGTGGTGCCTTTACTCCTGCACAAATTGTAGACTTCTACAAACTAAATGGCCCTCATATATTCAATTCATCTAGGTATAATCATAACATTAATATAATATTCTCAAAACATCATCAATATTAACCATTGACAGCAACAAATAGTAACATGATTTCCTTTGTGTTTGTGATGATGAAAACAACCAACATGCAGACCTGGAAACGGTCCCCAATTCGATGGGGAGTTCTTACATAACATAACTCGTCAACTGTTGAAGGATACACGACTCAGTCAAACACTCACCAATGTTGTAATCCCAGCTTTCGACCTCAAGAGACAAAAGCCAGTTATATTCTCAAACTACAAGGTTAGCACCATATAGCATATTCATATATTAATTTCTTCGTACATTAAAATCGAAACATGAATTAATATAATGTTTGGGTGATGCAGCTTGAGGATGCTCCGTACTTAAATGCGTTGTTGTCGGATATATGCATATCCACTTCAGCTGCACCCACTCAGCTACCACCTCACTATTTTGTGAACGATGGTGTTGAGTTCAATATGGTTGATGGTGGTGTAGCCGCTGGGAATCCGGTAACATTAATTTAATTATTGATATTAAAAATATCATAAAGAGTATATATGCTAATTATGATATTTTACAATGTTTAATTTGATCAGACACAAGCAACAATAAGTGAAGTGCTACAACACAGTGAATATCCGAAAATCTTGGTGCTGTCTTTGGGAACTGGAACAGAAAAATATGTGGAGAATCCTGATTTTGATGCTCGCTTGGCTGCCAATTGGACAATATTAAATTGGGCTTTTGTTGCAAACGATATGCTTGGTCGTGCTTCTTCAGCCATAACTGAATATTACCTTGCTTCACTCTTTTCAGGCTTCCAACCTCCTCAGAGTACCTATCTTCGAATTGATGTATATATATTTTCTTTTTCTTTTTTTATTATTAAGATAAGATATTATCTTTATGCTTAAATTATTTGTATTTGGGATTATATATTGATGAATGATGTAATGAATGGCAGGAACACGACTTGAATCATGATTTCTCCAACTCAGTTAATGTCACAAAAGAAAACATGGAAGGCCTTGAGAAGACTGGAAAACAACTGTTACAAGAAAAAGTTGTGAAGATGAATTTGGATACTTTCAATTTAGAAGAATTTGGAGAAACAAATGCTGAGGCTCTTGACAGGTGAAAAAAAAAAGAACACAAATGACCTTTTAATTTACTTAATTATTAATTTTACCTGCATTTCTAAGTTCATACATAAATTTTAATGGCTAAAATTTTAGTGATCAATTTTAATAAGAAAAAATAATTAATTATTATAGTAACCAATTTAGATATTAATTTATAAATTATAGTGAATTAGTCTCTAAATTGGTGATTAACATTGGTTATCAAAGTTTTAGTTACTATAAAAATTGGTCTTTAGATTTGTATATAAATTAGTCACTAATTAAATAAATTTATAAACCAATTATTTTGGTATCTAATGTTAGTGACTAATTTAAATACAAATTCACTATAGTAACAAATCTAGAAACTATTTTAGTTATAAATAATTTTTAGTTTATAAATTGATATTTAAATTGATCACTATAATGATTAATTATTTTTTATTTTTAAAATTGGTCATTAATAAGAGATTTTCTTGTATAATTAATAATTTTGTAAGTCTCATATTGACTAGACATAAAATCAATTTACATAATATATATATATATATATATATATATATATATTTATATATTCCAAATCTGTTTTATAAAGTTAAGTTAAACTATAAGTTATTTTTTTAAAATAGCTTTATATTTTTGTGAAGGTTTGCTGATATTTTGTACGAAGAAAGACAACATCGTCTGAAAGGAAAATATGTGGGAAATGGAGGAAGACCACTTCTCGAAACTCTTAGGGTTCGTTCGGACAAATATCAAGAAAATTGGGCATTCGCAAAGAACTTATTTATTTAAAGTCGTCACCTTGTGTTAACTATGTTGTGTACTTTATCCATGGCATGTGAGTTCTATGAAACTCATATAGCAATCTAAAATCATGAAACAATGTACCATGTATCTCCCTATTATAATTGAATGGTCTCTCCATAGTTTAACAAGTTCCTTTCAGTTCAGAAATACTAATAATATACTAGATTATAAGGACTTGTTACAATGGATATTAATATTTAGTTTTAATTATAAATTTCGTATTTAAAAAAAAAACATATTTAAATTGAAAGATGAATACAATAATAACAAATGAAGTAATAATAATAAAAGATAACGTTGACACATATTAAAGTATTAAAATAAAGTATTATTGGATATTTCACTACAACAAAAATCACTTTAGACAACGGCATAAAATTATGATATAAATTTTAAAAACCGTGGTCTAAAGATTAGACCACAATTTTTTTGGTGTGGTATATGTGAGTGTGGCTATAGGTAATAGACAACGGTTTTTAGTATGACAATATTTTTAAAACCGTTGCTTAAACTTTTCATAATAGACAACATTTTTACATGTTGATTTTATACCTTACATATGTTTTTAGACCACATTTTTACTAGTTTTGCCCACATAGTTTAAAGCAACAATTATATAATCATGGACTTTCATGATATTTATACATCATTTATAAAAATGTTGTTTATTATATGTTTAGGCTACATTTATTTAGCCGTTGTCTATTTTAGTGTGGTCTAAACTATAAATTGTTGTAGTGTTTGTATAAAATGATCTCAAACGAAAACAGAATAAATAATTTTTTGAAAAAATATATTATATACTATTTGTAATAAATAATTAAACATTTTGGGTTAAATATGTTTTTGGTCCCTTAACTCTTAGTAAATTTTGAAATTAGTCCATTTTGAAACTTTGAACCAATTTAGTCATTCATATTTCAAAATACGTGAATTTAGTCTTTTCAATCAAATTTTGTTAAGTTTATTTGACATTTCAAGCACATTTCATAATAACATTTAACTTAACATTAAAGTACAAATGTGTTAAACCATATAAATAACTTAAATATAATCATAAAATGCGTACAAAACATCAAATAACCTAACAAAATTTGATTAAAAAACTAAATTCACGTATTTCGAAAGATGAAGGGTAAAATTTGTCTAAAATTTTAAAATGGACTAATTCCAAAATTCACTGAAAGTTAAGGGACCAAAAACATATTTAACCCAAACATTTTCATATATTGAATATTTGAACATTTGGAAATAGTTATATAGAAAATATTGAAATATAAATGGTAAGACCTTAATTTGAATTTAAACCTAATGTTGTATAATAGGACATAAAAACAATTAAGAATTGTGGATAAGTTATCAAGATCGATGAAGTTCAAAAACCTATATTTCATAAAAGAAACATATATCAAGTTAGATATGTAAAAAAGACAAATAAAAAAAAGCATATATATATATATATATATATATATATATATATTAATTTAAATATATAAATAAATTTATAGTACATATAAATACTTCGTCAAAATGAAATATTTTTAGAATGCTAATATTTAAAAACAAAATTTTTGATCACATGAAGGAAATATTTGGTCAAAGAAAGATGAAAGTAAAGTTCAAATATTTAAAAGGACTAACATAAAATCCTAAAAAGAAAAACTCAACCGATGCCAGCAAAATAATGTTGAGATGTTACACAAATAGAAGAAAAACCCTAATATTTGTATCTTAAAAAAATATGTCCACTTAAAATAGGGAAATATATTATTTAAGGTTGTAGCCTAATTTGATAAAAAAATTTAGGGTTAAATATGTTTTTGGTCCCTCAAGTTTGAGCGAAATTTGGGTTTAGTCCCTCATCAAAACTTTTGACCAATTTAGTCCTTCATCTTCCAAAATGCGTGAATTTAGTCCTTTTAACGAAATTTTGTTAAGTTTATCTGACATTTCAAGCGCATTTCATGATAGTATTTAAATTATTTATACTGTTTGACACATTTTTGCTTCAATATTAACTTAAATACTATCATGAAATGCGCTTGAAACGTCAGATAAACTTAACAAAATTTGGTTAAAAGGACTAAATTCACGCATTTTGAAAGATGAAGGACTAAATTGGTCAAAAGTTTTGATGAGGGACTAATTCCAAATTTCGCTGAAACTTGAGGGACCAAAAACATATTTAACCCAAAAATTTACTTTTAATTTTAATTTTTTTTATCAAAAACCAAGGTGTAAAAGTACTAAATGGGATCATTTGATTATTGAGATCAAGTTCATTATTGAGATCATATTTACGAAACTACCAGGTGTAACTTAGTTGGTAGATTATAACTTGTATAATAATAAGTCATCACAAAATCATATTTTTACGCTTTGGTGAGTACAAATATCATGATATTTGATTTACGAAACCCACTATCGGTTAATAATTATTAATGAATTTTATTGAATATCATTTTAAACTTTAAATTATTAAAATAAAATTGTTATTGAAAAAAATATTAATCATGGTAGAACCATTTAAAATTTGAATTCATGTATTTCTATTTTTGTACTGGTTAAATATTTTTAGTCTCTTAACTTTTAGTGAAATTTGGAATTAGTCTCTCTTTAAACTTTTGATCTAATTTAATCTCTCAACTTTAAAAATGCGTAAATTTAATTCTTTTTAACTTTTAATTAAATTTTATTAAACATGTTTCATGATAGCATTTGAATTGTTTACACCATTTGATTCATTTCCGCTTCCATATCAATTGAGAAACACATTTGAAGTGTTAAAAATAAACTTAACAAAATATAGTAAAAAATGATTAAATCCACACATTTCTAAATGTGTAAGATGAAATTGGTCCCGAGTTTTGAAAAAATATTAATCCTAATTTTTACCGAAAGTTAAGGGACCAAAAATATATTTAATCATTTATTTTTATTTAGTCCTATAAAATTAAAGATATTTTATAAAAGATAATATTATATTTTAGGAACGTTGATGATATTTCGTCCAAGGAAGATGATGATTTTCTTATTCTTAAGGCGTTGAATGGTGTAAACGTATTTGGACCAACAACATAGCTCCTGCTAGGAGCTTAGTCATTTAGAAATATTCAAAATATTTTATGTGAATATCTTTTGTTTGCATATAGATATAATTTTAGAAATTTCATTAATTCTTTAATTATAGATACACATAAAGATGCAATGTACATGAAATTTTTAATTCAACTTAAACCCACCCTAATCAGCTACCACAGAGTTCATTCAAAGGACATATTTCAATGTTACTGATATTTTGTATGGAAAAAGACAGCATCGTCTGAAACGAAAATCTATGTATATGTCTTTAAACTCTTACGTGAATCTTAAATAAAATTATGAACTTCCAAAATGTTGAAAATCTCATATCGAATAGAGATAAAACAATTTCATAATATATAAGTAAAGTGCAAATCTCAACTTATTAACCAATTTTATGGGATTGAATTAGACTTAAAGTCCACTTCTAACCAAAAATCCAACTTAGACTTCTATTTGTATCTAAATGGTAACATAGATCCTTGGATAAATTTGTTCCTCTATGCTCTTTTTAATTTCACATAAATTTTGGATTTAACTATTCATGATTTAATTAATATACTTATATTTATTAATTATAATGGTAATATAATCTAAAAAGAAAAAATGATTTCACTCTCCATATGCATTCTTCATTAAACAAAATTAATGTTATGTGTCCTTTTTCTTTTTTTTTTTTTTTTGCAAATGCATTGCTTTGCAAGTGTTGTATTTTGTCAAACTCAGACAGAAAATGTGAATAGAAGAGGATGTGGTGATTTGTTTTTGCTGGTAAATGTTGACTAAACCCCACGTAATCCTCGTTAATAATGTTTATAAAATAAAATAAAATTATGGTGTTGTGCATGAGATTAATTGACCATATATTATCTTCTATATCATCATTAATCTGATAGTGTTCATCACATGATTATTGTTGTTATGCTGTGTGCCATGTGCTTTCAGAGATGAAGTCATTCATCATCATTGAGTTGATGTAAAATAAGTCCAAGTTTTAATGTCATCACCGGCGCAAAATCAGTGTTCCATGATCGAGAATAAAAGAAAACACAGGAGTAAAATAGGTAAAACTTTTGTTCTAGACTTAAAAATAATTGAATTATTTTTAATATTAATATATTTTTATTAAACTAATTATGATTTTATAAAAACCTGTTAATTTTTATTGGTATGAAAAATTATATTTATCGAATTAAAATCATTTCATTTCAATAAACTATAACTTTTTTAGGAAAAAAATAATCGTTAGTTATATTTATTTTTTATAATCTATATTGATATATTGATTTGTATTTTCTTTTTTAATCTTTATGTGATTTCTCAGATTCTACTTTTTATTTTTTTTTATTCTAGAATTTTTCGTTAAATCACATGTTTCCTGTGTACCAAAATTTTTATCTTATTTCTAGTATGTTTTTCGTTTTACTTTTATTTTATTGTTATTATTTTTATTCTATTCGTTAAATTTGTACTAGGATTATAAATATATTTTCTTGTCCCTTTTATGTTTTTCGGTAATTTTTAATTTATGGGTTTGAAGAGTTTTTTTGCATATATTTTAATAAAAGCTAAAATTTTGCTTGGATTAAATTGTAGAACTCTTAACTAGATTAGTGTTTAGTCTTTTGATGGATAATACAGATGAAAGTTCTAATGAGATAAGTGATAAACACAAGTTGGAATTAGAAAACAGTATAAAAATTAAATGAAAATAATTACAACAATTTAATATATAATTTTGCAAAAAAAAAAAACAAAAAAAAAATTTTAAATGAAATATCTCATTCGTAAGTTCTCCTAAACTATTGGGTCGCCTTTGATTATATCTAAAATACTACAAACACTTGTAAAAAATCTTATGCATGATACACTTTTTATTCTACCTACCTTTACATAACTACAATGTATGGATCATGTATTACATATACAAACAAAAATCATGACCATATCATTTTTTATTGTAGAATAAAATAATTTCACAATTTTGGTCTATAGTGTTTCTTCTTGGTTGTAGTTGTAAATAGTGACATTGCCTTTTCAACTAAAGTTTTTGTTAAACACACTTAAACATTACAAATATGCAAATATCTGAAGTGTTATGAATGGAAGAAAGGAAATAAAAACCATGCATTGGTTCAACAATAAATGAAGCAAAACCTAGATGGTCTACTCAACAATGCTACATTTTTTATTTTTTTTATCGGAAAAAAATGATATATTAATAATAAAGCACTTTGGATGCTTTAACCCTTTTACACAGAAAATAACTAGTTCATCAATTACAAAACCAATACATATACCATATAGTTTTAGCTACCAAAAACATTTTCATCTTGCTGTAAATTTTCACAAAGGATTATGAATACTATCCTATACATATAGGTAAAGTGAGAACATGAGGGTATTCTTTTACTCATTTATGTTATACTTAGTCCTCAAGCACAAAATATCGGCTTGTCACAAGTTACAACCACTCCTCTTGCATATTGAAATGCAAGTGAAGAAAGTGGTTTCAATGAATTTCTAGGTAGACCTCTCCCTGCAACTACTCTACAAAGAGCTCATCCAACCATAGAATAGAGTGGTTAATCCATATAGAGAGTTGAAGACTACATCTGCAAGGAAAAAAAAAAGCACTCTAGATCAAAGTCTAGGCTATAAGTTAGAAAACCAAACACATGTAGCCTATTATTGCCCCTAGCTCATTAAAGCAAAAAGGATAAAAAGTTTCTAAACTATGGACCTTAAACACAGAATGGGACATAGGCACCAATCAGAAAATGAAAAATTTACATTTGTCATTTTATTTTTCAACTATGCTCGTACCTTCACTTGGGTCCAACTAAAGATCTCTTTAGGGTATGGTACACCATTCTTAAAAACAATATTGTTCCTATGATTCCATAAAGTCCATACTATAGCAATCCACACCCATTTCCATAACATATTACCTTTGAGGTCTAGCCTAAAAGATGAAAATGCTCAAAATGTGCTTGAATTTGGTTATGGCTTACCCCCAAGTTCCCAGTCCATTTGTTACACATATTCCATATGTTGGTAGCCACTTTACAGGTAATCAGAAGATGATTGATGATCTCATCTTGCTCACCGCACATAACACAACTAACATTGTTTAAAAAAAACCATTTATGTCTTAAGTTAATCATTGTCGGCATCCCATTTAGAATAGCTCGCCATACAAAGAACTTTGCAGATGGTATAACCTTTACTCTCCAAAAGCCCTCAAAGAATTATTTTTTATCTGAAGGGCATGAACCTTGCAACAAATTATATGCTGACTTAACCGTGTATATCATATCTTCCCCATTATTCCACATCCACATATTGGTTCTTCCTCTAATAAGATTTTTTCTAACAATTTCTTCCAAGAACGTTTCAATTTGAGGTTTCTCCCATTCAAACCAATGTCTTCTCCAAGACAAAATCCATTCCCATCTATCATTGTCCCACTTCCCACATTCGCTTATTGTTTTTTCTTTGTTATATGTGTTGGCATATAACCTAGGATAAGTCTCCTTAAGTGATCTATCTCCCATCCATTTGTCTTCCCAAAATAAAATACTATTTCTCGAACCTACTTTCCACCTCACATTCTCTTCAAACCATTTTCTGTCATCACTAGATCCATAAATCTTTCTTAAATCTTTCCACCATCTTGATTCACTTTGAACAGTCTTTCTATCATCCAAACTTTTCCAAGATCCATATATAGACTTTAAGACATCTTTCCATAGCCCCTTTTCACCAATACTTAATCTCCACTTCCACTTATTCAAGAGAGCTTCGTTAAATAGTTTTATATTTTTGATACCTAAACCACCCTCCCCTTGGTTTACATAAAGTTGCCCTCATCATCTAAACTGTTTTACTCCCTTCTAAGCCCCAATCCCATAAAAAAAAAAATTGTATTCTCATTATATATGTGCTAACTCTGATGGATATTTTAAATAAAGACATATAATACAACAGTATATATGTCAAAAATGCTACATGGAAAAGGAAATGCAAACCTTTTTAGTTGAAGATCATAAAACTTATGTGGGATATTCCTTATTTTTTAATCCTTCTATATGTCTCTTTTTTGATTGAATCTTCTTTTTGTATGTTTCATTAGAACACCCCAAATGGTTTTTATTGATTTATTCTTTATTTTTGATAGAAAAAAAAATGATTCAGTTGTTTTGTAGTTCTGTTTTCTAGCTCAATTCTTTTTGTTTCAGTTGTTGTGTAGTTTTATCTTTGTGTTTTGAAGCATGGTTCTCTTTGTTTTGAATCTTTTCGAATGCTCTTGTATGAATTACCCCAAGTGTACTTATTGTATATTTTCTTTGTTATCGATAAAACATAAAATAAAATAGAAATAGAAATAGAAATAGAGACATTAAATATATAATTAAATAATGTTCAGATAATACAAACCTAATTTTTCTTTTAAAATGGTCATACGTGATTATGATTCAAAGATAAGACTGGATATGATATATATCCAATATGTTTATATGTTTATGTGAAAAATAACAAGATATTTGATATATATATATATATATATATATATATATATATATATATATATATATATATATATATAATTAAAAGTATGATAGAATATATAATTATTATTGTGTGAATCAAAATTAAAATTATATATATTAAATATTGTTAACATAAAAAAGATATATTTATTGTCATCATATTAGTACTATTGTCTAATAAATTTAGATACTTCATTAATAAGTATCAGTAAAGTATATTAAAGTATCGAACATGGATTTATATGTAATCTAAATTGAAATATCAGTGTATATCATAACATGTGACTATAAAGATGACTATTAATCTTGATTGTTAAAGTTAAAATTAATAATGTTTTGTTAGAAATGTTTTTGTTAATAATGTTACAACGTAGAAAATGTTGACAAAGGAAATAAAGCATAATTTTTTGTTTGAATAATTTCGAAGGCAAGATTGAGTTCAGTTCCCCTTTTAACAGCAACTCGAAAGTCAGGAATGTTAAATGTTCAGATCTCTGCATGCTCACACCAACCAAATTATGAAGTATTTGACACTCATAAGCATCAACAGTATGCCAAACATTTAAAAATAAAAAAACGAAAATTCACTCATGACATGAAAAACTTAAACTTGTAAACTAATAAAATATGAATGAACTTGCTCTTTATCTTTTATTTTTCTTTTATAATTCATATTGATAAGTTGCAAACAATATGGATGAACTCCTATTAATGTTCTATTATCTCATAATCATTAACTGGGTGTCATCTTTCATATAAATGAATTAGCTTATTACAATTAAATTAATTTATGCAATGCAATTGAACTAATTTTTCTGTGTTGTAGCTGTGGATAGTCACAATATCTTTTCAACTAAAACTTTTCTGAGAAACACTTGCAGGTCTCAAATCTGCAAATCTGTGTGTAGCACCAATGAAAGCAAGGAAATTCAAAAGATGTAGTGATTCAACAATAAAGAAGCAAAACCTTGAAGGTCTATTCAACAAGGAATGCTAGATAATGAAAATGGAAACACAAACCTTTTTAGTTAAACATCATAAAACCTATGTATGATATTCTTGTTTGTGTATCCTTGTCTTTGTACCTTCTTGTGATTGAACCTTCTTTTTGTATGTTTGGTTAGAACACCCCAAATATTCCTCATTAATAAATTTTTTATTGTTGATATAAAACAATTTTCAGTTGTTTTGTAGTTCTGATGTCGTTGCTCGATTCTTTTTGTTTCAATTGTTTTGTAGATTTGAATTTTTTCTAATGCTACTGTAAAAGAATTTAAATACCCCAAGTGTTTCTTTTTCCCATAAAAGATAAAATAAAAAAAAAGTAAAAAAAAAAAGTTATATATATAATTAAATAGAGTTCAGATAATTAAATAGTTTTCAGATTAATCTTGATTGTTGAAGTATAGTCATTATAATCTTTGTTTTTATATCGTTGTAATATTTGTTTCTATACTTAGTTTGTGAAGACGGTGATATACTACCCTACGGGGTATTGGTGAAGGAAAGTCGGAGCTCATTTTGTTTTAATGATAAAGTTATTTAATGGAGTAATTCATTTATTTAGAGAATTTAAAATTTTTTGAAATAACATAAATTAAAAGAAAATTGAAATTGAAAAAATTCAAGAAGGTATTTCAAATAACTAAAATAGTAAAATTTGAAATTCACTCAAAAAAGAAGAAAATTGAAATTTTACTTATTTTCACTCCACTCACAAAGGTTTTAGTCGGCCTGTGATGAAGGTCAAGCCTGTTAGGTTTATAAGGAGGGGGTATCATTTCTGGCCAATGTGAGACTTAGAATCATGAAGGTCAAGCCTGTTAGGTTTATAAGGAGGGGGTATCATTTCTGGCCAATGTGAGACTTAGAATCACACTTGGATTCCTAACAATCTCCCCCTCAAGGGTGAGGAGTCCCTTCAACCACATTGGTACACTCCCCCTCCAGCGGAACTTTCGATACAAGGACCATACTGCACTCGTCTGAGCCCAACCACATAAGGCATTGACACCACTCTCAACCCAAAACCTTAAGGCAATGGGTTTATGGGTCTTTATTCTTATATAGTGCTTCACTTTCTCATTTCTAGCCAATGTGGGACTTAGAATCACACTTGGATTCCTAACAGAGCCAGTGGTCTTGGCCGAAGGTTGACCTGGGGTGGTCCGAGCTGAAGTTGAGCTAAGTTGATTTGGACTGAAGTCGAGCTAAGTCAGCCTAGGTCGAAGGTCGAGCCGATTTGGCCCGATAACTAAAAGTCAAACCGAGTCAAGCTGAATCAAAGGTCGAGTAGAGTCGGCCTAGACCGAAGGTCGAACCGAGTTAGTCTGTGTCGAAGATTGAGTCGAGTCGGCTCAAGCTGATGAGCGAGTGGAGTCAATTCGGATTGAAGATCGAGCCAAGATGGCCCGAACTAAAGTCGAGCCAGGTCGGTCTGGACTGAAGTCGAGTAAATTAAAGAGTATGATTTGATACGGTTCCAATAAACATTTATCCCAAAATTATTTTAAAAGTCATACCTTATATAATTATACTTCTTAAGTGGTCGTAGTAAATTACCCACGATATATAACATTAGAATATTGAAATTTGAGACCATTTCTCTAATTTTTCTACTTGCATGGTGGAAAAAAAAGTCTATAAATAGCCTCCACAATAGAGAGGAATCCTCAAGTCGTTCATTTCATTCTCCATTTCACACCCTTCTTCTATTCTTCTGTCTTGAACACTTTGATATAATGTCTTCATTCCTCTTGTTTGGTTTGGTGTTTTTAAGCCGCATCATGGGTGGATTGAATACACCATTGCCACCTCCAAGCTATGGAGAGCATGTTTCCATTCTCAGCATTGATGGTGGTGGCATCAGAGGAATTATTCCTGCCACTGTTCTTATTCACTTGGACTCTAAACTTAAGGTCCAATTTCTACTATATTATCACTGCGTGTGGGTTTCAAATTTTTAAGCAGTTATCCCACAAACTCGTGTATTGTAGGATTAAAAACCGTACTGTATACATTAATTGTAACATTGAGATTGTGTTTTTTTTGCAGGAAAAGGATTCAAACTCATCGTTAGCAGATTATTTCGATGTGATATCAGGAACAAGCACTGGTGGACTCATGACTCTTATGTTATCAGCTCCAAACGCATCTGATTCCAATCGTCCTCTCTTTACTCCATCACAAATCGTAGAGTTCTACAAGAGATATGGCCCTGATATATTTAAACCTAGGTAAGTAACATAGTCATAACAACTATTTGAGACATGTTATATCACCAACCATAATTAAGTTTCTAAACTTTAGAAGTAAATGTAACTGGGTAAAATTTAATAAAAATGGTTTTGATATTACCTTTGTCTTAGTAAGTTTGCTGAAAGGCTTGGGTTCTTGTGATGCAAAACCATTGATAATGTTAATTTTTACCATTATCCAAGCTATATTTCATTAGCAAAATCATCTCTTCCAAAGCTTTTAACCTACTTAATCCTCAATTTTACCTTACTTTTGCAAATAAATACATTGTGGGTTACATTGATCTAATTAGTCCACTAATCCCCATTTTTGTGTCTTTTTGTAGATGGGAAGCTTTGTTCCAAGAATCCAGACTAATGAGTGACCCGGAATAGCAAAGAGAGAAGAAAATTGTCAACAGGAAGCGCCTGGCGACGCGAAGCCAGCGCCAGGCGGAACAGACCGCCAGCCACGCGCCAGCCAAGCGCCAGACAGGCGCTACTGTCAGTACCGCCTGGCGGCACTCAGTCACCGCCGGGCGGTAGCGGGAAGAATTGCCCCCTGTTTGGTGGCTTGCGCCTGGCGGTGAGATCCTTCCGCCAGGCGCCCTTGTTCGCTGATGTGTCAAGTGACCCCTTTTTCTTCTGTTTTCGCGAAGGAACCAGGATCTTGGACATTTTGGAGCTCGAGCAACGCGATTTGGAGAGCTTGGAGGTCTGCTAGGGCTTGTGGGAACAGCCCCATCTTCCTCTTTGTGTCTCCTCCCTCTTCCATTTCCATTTTGTAAGCTTGAGCTCTCCATGACAATGGAGAGCTAAACCCATTTTTGTTGGGGTTAGATGTAGCCACTGAACTTTCATGTATTTTCGAATGGTTTGAATCTATATATGCTTCTTCCATTGATTTCTAGTATCTTTGTTTATGCATTTAATGCTTGCTTTGTTTTACCCATTCATTGCATGATTTTTGGGTTATTAGGTATTGGAAAATATCTCTTGAAACCTTGAATTGGAACAAGATACCTAATGGAACTTGTATTTAGGAATGGAACTTGAACCATTAGTTGTCTTAAACCCTAATTTGTAAAGCGGGTTTGTTTATTTAGGGATTCAAGGAATTGACTCTAAATAAGGAAACCTAGGCTCATTCAACTAAGGGATTAGAGTTTGAGTAAAATTGTGGGTTGACATTAGTAATTAATGGAGAAGAGTTTTATTGCTTAATATACATGAGAGTGAAGTAGGTGAAGTCTAACTCCAACAATATCAATCCATTGCATTTCTAGTCTTTACCATTTTCTAGAGTCTTCAAATATCCAAGTTCAACTTTACTTGTTTATGCAACATTTAATTTAATTTCATACAAAAACCCCAAATTATGAATTTATTCATTAGTCTAAATTAGTCACTAATTACGCAAATATTTAGTATACACGAGTCTCTTGGGAAACGATATCCCGGTCTTACCGGTTACTACTTGCGCGACTTGGTACACTTGCCAAAGTCATAACAAGTTTTTGGCGCCGCTGCCGGGGACCCGTGTCTAATACTAGACTTTTGTGTGATTTTTGATTTATTTAGACTTAAATTCTTTTGTGCATATTTACTGTTTTTGTTTACTTTTATACGCACATTAATTTTGGGCTAACGTGTAGTTCGAGCTTGCTTTTGTTGTTGTTCTATAGTCTATGCAGGGTAGGATCCGTACAAGGAGGACTGCATCTTCAGAACCACTCCTTGTTGATCCTGAGATAGAGAAAACTGCCCGCAGAAACAATAGTGCCACAAGGAGAAGACGAGCTCAAGCACAACAAGTTGCCCATCACTCTTCTACTTCAGACACTCTTCCATCTACTTCTCGGAATCCTGCTTATTTGCCAGAAGAAGGAATGGCAGACAATCCTCATGGTGATGGTAGGGGTCGTGAAAGACGCACTTTGGAAGATTATGCAGCGTTCACAGGCCATATAAACTTCAACAGTATTGCTAGGCCAACCGTCAATGCCACCAACATGGAGATGAAGCCAGCTCTTATTCATTTGGTGCAGAGTAATCAGTTCAATGGCCTGTCTCATGAGAATCCCTACACTCATCTGGCCACATTCTTGGAGATATGCAATACTGTGAAGATCCATCAAGTTCCTGATGAAGCCATACGCCTGAGTCTCTTCCCGTTCTCACTAGCAGGACCTGCAAAAGCCTGGTTGAATTCCTTTCCTGAAAATAGCCTCACTAACTGGGATGATGTGGTTGCAAAGTTCTTGAGCAAATATTTTCCCCAGTCCAAGGTTAATAAGGGAAAGCAGGAAATCTCGGCATTTCAACAAGATATGGATGAGTCCTTGGGCCAAGCATGGGATAGATTCAAGGGACTGCTGAGGAAGACTCCCATTCATGGGTTTGATCAACCTACACAGCTCACTCTTTTCTTGGCAGGACTTAAATCCCAATCAAAGTTGATGTTAGATGCCTCTGCCGGTGGGAGTATCAAGTGGAAGACGCCAGAGGAAGCTTATGAGTTAATAGAGAATATGGCCGCCAATGATAATGAAGCTTACACTGAGAGAGCCCATTCTCAAAAGAAGGGTATTCTAGAGCTTCAATCTCAAGATGCTCTATTGGCTCAAAACAAGATTATGACTCAGCAGCTGGAGACCCTGATGAAGAAATTGTCACAACTTCCTCAAGAGCTTCAAAATGCCTCTGTAGCTCAACTCCAACAAGTGCAAAGTTGTGAGTTATGTGGAGGAAACCATACTAATGGGCAATGTGCTATGCCAAGCACATCTCAAGAGGAAGTTAGTTATATGGGCAATCAAGGCCGACCAGGGAACTATAACCAAGGATGGAGACCTCACCAAAACATGAGCCAAGCAGGACCTTCCAATAGGCCCCCACATCAACAAACTTACCAACCCCTCTTTGACTGACAGAACCTCAAAGCTTGAGGACATGATGCAACAGTTCTTGCAAATGTCAATTCAAAATCAAAAGAACACTGATGCATCAATAAAAAACTTGGAGGTGCAAGTGGGGCAATTAGCCAAGCAATTGGCTGATCAACGAGGAAGTTCTTTTTCCGCCAACACTGAAGCCAACCCCAAAGAACAATGTAAGGCCATCTTCACTAGAAGCGGAAAGGAGGTTGGACTAGGTTCTAAAGAAAAGGTGGAGGCTAGAGAAAAGAGAAAGAATGAAGAAAAGATTCAAGAGGAAGAAGTGGATGAAGAAATTGTTGTAGAAGAAGAAAAGAATAAAAGTGAAGAGAATGATAAAGAGAAAAGACAAAAAGAGAAGGTTGTTGTGAAACCCCTTCCCTATCCTAAAAATCCTTCAAGAAAAGATAAAGAGAGACAATTAGCTCGCTTCAAAGACATATTCAAGCAACTTGAGATCAAGATTCCCTTTTCTGAAGCACTGCAACAAATACCTTCTTATGCAAAATTCATGAAGGAATTCCTTGGCAAAAAGAAGAAGTACATAGAAGAGGAAACTATTGAAGTGCAAGGGAATTGTAGTGCCATAATTCAGAAAAATCTTCCTCCAAAATTCAAGGATCCGGGTAGCTTCACCATCCCCTGCACCATTGGAAATCAAGATATGGGGAAAGCTCTTGTTGACTTAGGGGCTAGCATTAATCTTATGCCCCTATCTATGCTTAAAAAGATTGGTGGTCTCGAAGCCAAGCCAACAAGGATGACCTTGCAGCTAGCAGACAGCTCCGTCAAATACCCCTATGGTGTGGTGGAAGATGTGGTGGTGCAAATTGATAATCTTAAATTCCCAGTTGATTTTGTGGTGATGGAGATGGAGAAAGATGAAGGGGTACCACTCATTCTTGGGAGGCCATTCATGAAGACAGCCAAGGTTGTTATCAATGTGGATGATGGAACGCTAAAATTGAAAGACCAAGATGAGGAGGTGACGTTCAATGTTCTTGAAGCTGTGCAAGAACCAACTGATGAACAAACTAGTCTTAAAAGTGTAAATGAGGTCTTATCTGTGACTAGTAGACCTTGGCAAGCTTCAAAGTTGCTTGAAAACTGCTCCAATTGCTTCTCTGCGAAGGTGAATGAAGAGAGGGAAGAGAAAGATGCTCTAGTTCACCACCATTCTTTGATGAGGACTAATGAGCTTAGACCCGGCCAACCAATTGTGATGAGAAAGGAAAGTTTGAAGATTTCTCCTAGAAGATTCAAGTCAAATTGGGCAAGGCTATGGGTTATTAAAGACATCAAAGTTGATGGAAGAATTGAAATTGAAGCTCCTTATTCTAGAAGGACTAAATTGGTGACTAGTGATCAATTGAAGTTGTATAGGTGTGAGGTTGGGAAGGAGCACACCAAAAGCAACAACCAAGCTTAAGCGCCTTATCCGTCAGGCTCGTGACGTTAAACAAGCGCTTCCTGGGAGGCAACCCAGTGCTCTAAACTCATTTTAGCTTTTAATTTTCATTTTTAATTCAGTATGATGTTTGTATGCATGTGTGAATTGTGTTAGTATGATTGTTTTGTTGTTGAGATATTGAACTTTGTGTTAAATTTGCATTTGTGAACTTGTGGTAGCTTAACTTGGAGTGTTGTCATGCATAGTTAATTATAGGATGGGATAGCATGTGCTTGTTGTTGCATTTTGAATTGAGTTTAGCCTTTGTGCATCATAGAATGTGGTAGTTTAAAATTGGTTGTTTGTGAGAGTAGTAGTAGCATAGCTTGTGTAGTGAATTTGTGTTTTAAGTTGAGTGTGCATGTGCTTATGTGAATTGAATGTTTTGCTTGAGTGTGAATGCTTAATTTAAAGTTGGAAAAGCTTGAAATAGATGCTTGCAAGAGTGAAACGTTGGGTGGAGTACAATAGAGTCAAAACCAACCCATACATAAGCCAAAAACACAAAATTCCACCACTGCAGCTTAACCGCCTGGCGGTGCATTCCCTCCCGCCAGGCGCCATCTGTCAAATAAGCCACTGGAAGCATTCCAGGATCCAGTCGCCTGGCGGCTCCCTAGCTCCCGCCTGGCGCCATACCAGAAAAAGAGGCCCAGAGGCATTTTACTGGTATACCGCCTGGCGGCTCGTGACCTACCGCCAGGCGGTACCTCTGCGTCAGCACTACTGGACCTTTTTAAGTGTGTTTTCGACCTGGCCCATTCACTTACCCTAAGTTCTCTCTCGCCTGGCGCCGTTGTCTTCCCCACTCTCACACTTACCAAACCCCAATCCTCTCTTAAATTCACAAATCCCCTAACTTCAAACCCCACTCTCGCGCCCTAATCTCACACTCACTCACACTGCCGCCACACGCTCGCCAGGCGAAGTGCCATTGCAGCTGCTTCCACCACTCAACCTCTCCACGCACCAACCCACTCTCACAGACTCCCCAATCTCTCTTCTTGCAACATTCTCTTTTGCATTCAACTCAAGTAAACTTCCTTCTTGTACTATTTTCGTTCTAGCATCTTGTTTTGTTACT
Organism: Vigna unguiculata; assembly: GCF_004118075.2. NCBI lineage: Eukaryota > Viridiplantae > Streptophyta > Magnoliopsida > Fabales > Fabaceae > Vigna > Vigna unguiculata. The sequence goes on along the minus strand of NC_040288.1, from coordinate 1,011,748 downwards.
CCATTGTTGATTCACTAGCTTAGGGTTTACTTTGCTTTCATATACATGTTGTTTCTGTTGCTATTTGTGTTTAAAAACTCATATTTGTGGTGTGGGCTGCCATTGAGATGTTGTTTTTCTGCTGTTCTGTAACCATTCACTGATTTCCATGGCTGCCCTGTTGTGTACCGCCTGGCGGTGGCCTTTTTGGCCTGTTTTACCGCCAGGCGGTGGCGCCCTACAGAGCTCGCTGGTTCGAGCTGGCGCCTGGCGCACGTTTTGGAGGGGCCAGGCGGTGGCCCCTGTTTTTGCCTCTTTCTTTGCTTTTCTTGTGATTGTAGCTTGGGTTGTGAGGCACCAATGCTACAAGAGTTTTTGCATATGAATGGCTTGACATTTTGTTGTTCTAATTTAGTCTTTAGATGCAATTAACTCTCCTTTTGATTGAATCTCTCACTTCAATGCTAACTCTAAATTGCCTCTTTGTACCAATGTTTATTTTGCAGATGGCATCCTCCTCAAATCCCAAAAGAATGAAGACCTCCGCGGGGAACCCTTCGAAAGGGCAGAAGTGAAAGGAGAGAATTTACTCTCATCACTTTCTCACAAAGGATAATGAGGACCGCTTCCAAGTGGTCATGCAACGAAAGTTGGTGGCAGAGAGGAAAGTGATTCTTAAGCCCGGGGAGGTCAACAACTTTCAGCTGGAATTGATTTCCTGAGTTGCACACCCCATCAGCTGAGGAATTTGCTGCCACTGTTGCTTGGCCTGGGGCCCAGGCCACTACTACTGGGGGAGGTGGAGCCTCAGCTGCTGGTGATGATGACGAGGAGGAGCTAGACGAAGAGGGCGAGGATGACGCCTGAGCATTTGGAGAGAGTGATTCATATTTTTTGCAAGACTTGTTTCGTTTATAGTCCTGATTTATTTTATGCTTTTAGTTTTCAGTCTTAACTTTCTTTTGATAGTACCTTGTGACTTGGTTGTGGTGAACTAATCTTTTGCGTTGAATTAGTACTTTTCATGATCATCTTTTGTGCTTGTTATGAAATGATGTTGAATTGGCTTGTGAGCTTGAGCTTGTGGTTGTTCTCATTTTGATATTGTGATGCTTGAGTTTAATTGTGACCAATGATTTTGGCATATGTTGACAATTTTGGAACCCAAATACCCTGTGAGAGGTTGTGCCCCAGAGTTGAATTGTGTGAATGCTATCACTGTGGACTCATAATTGACTTTGCTTGAGTTCATTTGTTATTCATTTACTTGCATGCTACAGGTGATCAAGGCCATCTTTCTTTTTCTTGTTACATAATTGAGCCAATCCTCTTTAAGTTAATTTCTTGTGCAAATCCTTTGAGTCTTCTTTGAGCCTTAAAGATAATATGTGCCATTCTTTGAACCTTGAGCATAGTGAAGATTTTGACTACCTTACTTTGAGCTTGAGAGAGCAAATGATTGTTAGTCATGAGTATGGTTCAAGTTTGGGGGAATTATTACTAATACAAAGGAGCATGGGAAAATTTGTAAAGTTTTTGGTTCAATTCAAAAAAAAAAAAAAAAAAAAAAAAAAAAAAAAATTGGTGCAAGCAAGTTGGGAATTGGTTTCATTGGTTCAATAGAGAAGGGAGAAAATACTGTCATGATTTGATTAGTTGCTCTCTTAGCTCAAAGTACTTTTGCTATCCTGAAAAACCAAATTTCTTTCTTAGCCTAGCCACGATACAAGCCATAAAAGACCTTGTGATGATAGCATGCTTGTGAAAGTCTTAGACATTTTGAACAAAAAGCAAAGTTAAATTGTGTGACATTGTGATGGTAGAGAGAATGTTGTTTATATCCATACACTAGTGGGCTTGAGTGAAAAACTTGTTCTTGTGAGAAGTGGTTCCTATTGATCAAGGAAACATTTTGCCATGATTGTTGATCCCTTATAAACTCTTGTATGCACTTGTGATATTTTTGTTTTGTGAACACCATAACCTTAGTTTGCCTTGCTAATGAAACATATGTGCTACACAATCTTTCAGATAAGAGCAAGCATAATTGACATTTGTTTTATTGATTTGCTAGATCATTGCAATTGTGTTGTTCATCTAGGCCAAGTTACCTTTTTGCTTGAGGACAAGCAAGGTTTTAAGTTTGGGGGAGTTGATAATGTTAATTTTTACCATTATCCAAGCTATATTTCATTAGCAAAATCATCTCTTCCAAAGCTTTTAACCTACTTAATCCTCAATTTTACCTTACTTTTGCAAATAAATACATTGTGGGTTACATTGATCTAATTAGTCCACTAATCCCCATTTTTGTGTCTTTTTGTAGATGGGAAGCTTTGTTCCAAGAATCCAGACTAATGAGTGACCCGGAATAGCAAAGAGAGAAGAAAATTGTCAACAGGAAGCGCCTGGCGACGCGAAGCCAGCGCCAGGCGGAACAGACCGCCAGCCACGCGCCAGCCAAGCGCCAGACAGGCGCTACTGTCAGTACCGCCTGGCGGCACTCAGTCACCGCCGGGCGGTAGCGGGAAGAATTGCCCCCTGTTTGGTGGCTTGCGCCTGGCGGTGAGATCCTTCCGCCAGGCGCCCTTGTTCGCTGATGTGTCAAGTGACCCCTTTTTCTTCTGTTTTCGCGAAGGAACCAGGATCTTGGACATTTTGGAGCTCGAGCAACGCGATTTGGAGAGCTTGGAGGTCTGCTAGGGCTTGTGGGAACAGCCCCATCTTCCTCTTTGTGTCTCCTCCCTCTTCCATTTCCATTTTGTAAGCTTGAGCTCTCCATGACAATGGAGAGCTAAACCCATTTTTGTTGGGGTTAGATGTAGCCACTGAACTTTCATGTATTTTCGAATGGTTTGAATCTATATATGCTTCTTCCATTGATTTCTAGTATCTTTGTTTATGCATTTAATGCTTGCTTTGTTTTACCCATTCATTGCATGATTTTTGGGTTATTAGGTATTGGAAAATATCTCTTGAAACCTTGAATTGGAACAAGATACCTAATGGAACTTGTATTTAGGAATGGAACTTGAACCATTAGTTGTCTTAAACCCTAATTTGTAAAGCGGGTTTGTTTATTTAGGGATTCAAGGAATTGACTCTAAATAAGGAAACCTAGGCTCATTCAACTAAGGGATTAGAGTTTGAGTAAAATTGTGGGTTGACATTAGTAATTAATGGAGAAGAGTTTTATTGCTTAATATACATGAGAGTGAAGTAGGTGAAGTCTAACTCCAACAATATCAATCCATTGCATTTCTAGTCTTTACCATTTTCTAGAGTCTTCAAATATCCAAGTTCAACTTTACTTGTTTATGCAACATTTAATTTAATTTCATACAAAAACCCCAAATTATGAATTTATTCATTAGTCTAAATTAGTCACTAATTACGCAAATATTTAGTATACACGAGTCTCTTGGGAAACGATATCCCGGTCTTACCGGTTACTACTTGCGCGACTTGGTACACTTGCCAAAGTCATAACAACCATGCAGTATTATCGACCAATGTCCCAAGTATGATGGAACGGCCTTAGGAAATATAACTCGTCAGATATTGAAAGATACACGACTCGATCAAACGTTGACGAACGTGGTAATACCAACTGTTGACGAGAAGAAAGCCAAACCAGTTATATTCTCCAACTACAAGGTTAGCATGCTATATAAAAATCGTGTACATGCATGTTTGCATGAAAAAATGCTATAAAATTTAACATTGTGGTTTGGATGATGCAGCTGAAGACAGAAAGTTACTTGAATGCGAAACTCTCAGATATAGGTCTTGGCACTTCGGCTGCACCAACTTATTTTCCACCTCACGAATTTCAGAACGATGGTGTTGAATTTTACTTGGCTGATGGTGTTCTCGCTGCTAACAATCCAGTAAATATTCATCACTAACTCAAATTATATATATAAATTCATGTTTTTTTACCCTAAACAGATTGTAGTAGCACGTAAGATTTTAACCTAGTTAAGACCTAGTAAATCTTTTGCAAGAAATATGGAGAAATATGTGAAGAGTTTGATTGAATACTTTAGGCCATGGCTGCTGTGAGTGAAGTGATACAAAACAATGGGGAAAAGGAAATTCTGTTGCTGTCATTAGGAACTGGAATACCAGAAGCTCAGAACAAGTTAGGTGGCATCTTTGATCTTGTGTGCCAAGCTTTATGGCTAGGTTTACACCAAGATGTCTTTAATGAAGCTATATTCAGGACAGACATGACGCATTACTACCTTGCCACTATCTTCCCTGGCCTCTTACCTGCAGATAACTATCTTCGAATTGAGGTATACATAGTTAGGTTTTTGTGCTTAAATTTTTCAATATACCTATAATTGAAGAAAACAAAACAGAAAATGAATTTAACAAGGAATAATGTATGAGTTAAAATGATTGATGATATGTCTATGTAATTGCAGGAGTATAACCTGGATCCATCCATGGAAAGAATAGATAATGCTTCTAAAACGAACATGGATAACCTTGAAAACGTGGGAAATGACCTGTTACCCCAAAAAGTTAAGAGGATGAATGTCAATACATTTCTCCCATATGAACTTGACCAAACAAATGCTCAAGCTCTTGACAAGTTAGTACAATCACTTTCTCAAGATGTTTTTTTTACTACTATGTATGTTTAATATCAGTAGCATGACTTATTTGATAAAAAGCATGTTATAGAATTGTAAATACTTTTATACTATGTTTTCTTTTTGTTGATTATATATTAATACTGATTTTGAGAGAGTTTGTTTTCTTAAGGTTGGCTGAGGAATTATATGCAGAGAGGCAATTGCGTCTGAAAAGGAAATCTATGGAAAAAGTAGGAAGACCTTTCATTGAAACTATATAAGTTCCTTATCGAGAAATCAACATCTTCACATTTATGAATGAATGTCATGTGTATGACATTATATTATGTTTGTTGTAATATATGTATGTGTGTTTTATGTCGGAATAAGGTTGATGCTTTGGGGTTCTGTGTAACTCCCATTTGGAGGAACCATGGATCACGTAACATATAAGGTTCAATTAATGTGCTTTTGAGTTTTATGTAACTTAATTGCTAGGATCATTGAAGTAAGTGATTCCTTTGTTTGATACATGATAATCCCATATCATTCTAAACTTTTTGCACTACCTCCTCAATTGTTCCTGAAAAAAAAAATCAATCAAATATTTTAAATTTTAAACCGTAAAATAACAGCAACTTTAAAGAACTGTTAAACTCAAGAAACAAGAGTTTTATAGATTAGATTCTGTGCGCATTGAAATGTGTGTTAAGTGTAAAAACCAAAAAACCACAAATATCATAGCATTCAATTGAAATACGATGAAATATAGGTATGACAAAGGTTGTGAAGTGTAAGCTGATGCGAATAAAGTCATCATTCCTTCTAACATTTTACTTTTACTCTTTACTTTCTAACTTTGATCAACAATTTGAATAATTTGTTTAACCACCCGTTATTTCAATTAAACATGTTCCAAAACTAATATGTTTTCCGCACTTATACTTAAAAGTCTAATTATATAGAACCAATTATGATGAAAATAAAAAGTAATTTCTGAAAAACAAAATTGAAATGTGTACATACACTTTTCAAATAAAAACTAGATGTTATTGTTCTTCAAACACAACTAGAAACTCTCATATTACATGAAATTTTTCTTCCAAATTTTTTAAAAAAATTTGCAAGAAAATATTTTTTTCTGTCACTTTTTCTAAGAATTTTAATTGGCAGATAATTTCTTCGTGAGTAATTATTTCCTACGAAATTATAAAATTTGCAAATATTTCCTACAAAATTTATTGTGAAAAGTGTTTTATACAAAATATTTTACAAGAAAATTGGTACAATTTCTTGCAAATTTTTTTCACAACAAAATTTGCAAGTATTTCTTATGAAAAACTTTTCAAAACAAAATTGGCATGAAATATGAATTTTTTTTAGTAGTGAAAATGGCTGAACGAGTGGAAAAGAAAATCAAGAGTATTCAAAGAAATTTCATGTGAGATGAGGGAAGGAAAATATCATATACATAGGGACGAATGATGAATCATAAAAATGCACCGTCAAATCTGGATATTTTACTTTTCATGAGAGTAATTTTATATATCGTGATATGAGAGATGATTTAAGTCTAAAGAGGGTGATGCTTGGCAGTGATCTGTGTGGTTAATCGGAAAAAAAAAATGAGTCATTTGATCTTTAGCAACTGGATTGCAAGTATTAAGATATCCATAAGCTCAGTCACTTTGTATCAAATTCGCGAGAACCTCATATGGCAACAGCTCGAACCTTTTTCTTATTCTGATTGGAAAACTTGTGTTGATTTGATTTATTACTAGTTATTATGTGTTTTTGGGAAACTCTTTTAATCTCATTGGAACTCTTTAAACTCTATGTGTGCGCGCGCATGTGTGTGTTTGTGTATGTGTATGTCTATGTGTGTTGTGTGTGTGTGGTTGTGTGTCTGTGTGTGCACTAACACCAGTGCAGAAAGGACTTTCTGTCCCGGTTATTTTCCACATTTTGCCTCGGGTCTGGAACAGAGGCATATTGGGGCGAGGCCAAAAGGTACACCTTTTGGCCTTGGTTATCACCCGAAGCCATAGATCCAGTTTTATGCCTCGGTTATGGTTAAAACCGAGGCCATATGTGAGTTTTTTGCCTCGGTCTTGGTGAGAACCGAGGGACAATCCCAATTAAAATATTCTCATCGTTTATCACAGGTAAAAACAGAACAGGCGACGGAGGTGCCTCCATCTTCTTCATCGCCTCCACCGCCATAGCCTCCGGGCCAATAATTCTTGGATTCCTAACATCAACAAAAAAACCTCACTGTTATATACTCTTCTCCTCAACCAAGCATCAAACATAACTCGAATGCATAATGATATGTATTATTGATACCATTCTCTGATCAAAATTGGAGTTTCCTCTTAGAATGGAAGAAAACACAGCATCTGAGTATTGCTCTTTACCTATTTGTTTCTAATGAATGACATTTACTGTGAAATTTTGTTCTGATTATGAGCTTTCTAGGTAGTATGTACGCATGTATTGATATGATGATGATTGTTACCTGTTGCACATCTTCCCCACAGTGAGGCATCTGCATCCATTACTCGTCAGTTCCACAAGCTGGTCCATAATCAAATCCGATTCTCTGCAAATCGGAAGGTCATCCTGATTCCTCATCACATCCTTCACCTGCAATTCAAATTCGCAATTCAAATTCCAATCAGACAACAACAAATTAGGGGAAAACAAATGTACATGCAAGGGAACAGAAAGAGGACCTTGAAGATGAGACTCTTCCCGATCTTGCCGGCTGGATGGTTCGCGGCGTACTCCTCCTTGGTGAGATTCCTGGCCTCCATGAGCGTGATGGCCACGGTGTCCCCGAAAACCATCTGAATAGCGGTGGATGTGACCGGCACAAGGTTGAACGGACAAAGCTCTCTCTGGAGAGGCAAATGCACGGCCATGTCGCACGCTGCGGCCAGCGCGTTACCTTCGACGGAGGTGAGCGCGATGAGGAGTGCGCCCTTCGCCCTCGCGCAAGGCACCAGGTGGAGGAGCTCCTCGGTGGCGCCTGACTTGCTGAGGAGGACGAGCACATCACGTTCGGTGAGGATCCCGATGTCACCATGGAGCACGTCGACCGGCGACAGAAAGGCGGAGCGCATGCCGAGCGAGACGAGTGTCTGCGAGATCTTGTGGGCGACGAATCCGGACTTGCCGACACCAATGAAGAAGACAGTGCCTGTGGCGTTAAGGAGGGCGCGCGTGAAGGCTAGGGTTTGGGAGTGGTCTATGTGTTCGAAGAAGAAGTTGAGGTGGCTCTGCTGGGACTTGAACAGCGTCGTGAGGGCGCTCTCGCTCGCGTGGTGGTTGCACTGGCCGGAGGAGGGTGTGGTGGCAGTGGGTGCAGCGGAGAGAGAGAGAGAGTGGAATTGCAGAGGCGCTGACGCGGGGAGGAAGAAGGGTTCGCGAATTTTGACCCCTAAATAAACCCTATGGCTTCGGTTGTTAGAGGAACCGAAGCCATTGACCCCCTTTTGGCACCGAGTCTCCTTGGACCGAGGTTTATACCCTGACTTCCAGCCACTTTTTGGCTTCGGGTCCTACTGGTCCGAGGCCTATACCCCTCTTTGGCACCGGTTTTGAGCGAACCGGGGCCTATACCCTCTTTGGCTTCGGGTATTTGGAGAACCGAGGCCTAAAACTTGGCTCTAATTTCAAAAATGCCACCGTGCCATTATATGCTTCGGTTCCTGGCCAACCGAGGCATATAAGGCGAGGTAAAATGGGAATTCTACACTAGTGTAATAAACTATTAATGATTGTCGCGAGAGAGGAACCTGGACCGGGAGCAAGTGAGAGCAAGAACGAGAGAGACTGAGACCAAGACCAAGACCGAGAGTGAGACTATTGTTAGTAATTTTAGGTCATGCATATATATGACACATAATTAAATGTGTTAGGGCCATTATTTATAAATTCAAATAATAAAGGTGATACGACTAAATTAAAGATTTGGCTAAAGGCATATGTCATGAAAATAAATATTGTATAGAGACCAGTTAGTAATTTCTAATTTGATGAGGGGCCAAATTAGAAATACTAAAACTTAAGTAATTCAGTTTATAAATAAATGGTCGTTGTCCCCTTCTGAGAACACACACACAGAGTCATAACGTGATAAGTATGAAAAATACTTATTATTCTTATTTTATTGGACTCCTTAATTGTACTTAATCATGTGTTTTGTGGGTAGTTTTAGGTTGTTTTTAGGTTCTTTTAGGTTAGATATATTTTGTGTTATTTTTGAGATTATTGTATAGGAAAGTGAAGGATTGGAGAAGAAGTGAAGTTATTCTGTCAGGACCCAGTCGCCCAGCGAAATGGATCAATCGCCCAGCGAGTGTTCTCCTTCGCCCAGCGAGTGATCACCGGTCGCCCAGCGAGTAAGTCATCTCGCCCAGCGAGAAGACGGTTTTCTGAAGTGGTTATAGTTTCGAAAACTTACACGAAACGGTGTGCTGGAGTGTGGGAACGCGACAGAACCAGAAAGGAGACGAAAAAGCGCCATTCTAGGGCAAGGAGACTTCACAACAATTCATCCATTCCATCAAATTCATCCATACTTTGTTCTAGATGCTTAGGAGTGATTAAACTCCTCCTTCATTGGGGTTGGATGTAATGAACCTATACTCTTTGTAATTTTCCTATGCAATGTAATCTCTTTCGTGTTCATATGTTTTATCTCAATTATAAATGTGCTTGATGGAAATCTTTGTTATTTGGTTGTATCTAATTATTGGAAAATGAATTAGAACTTAACCTTTGATAGAACAACCATGAGATTGGGTTCTAGGAATAGACGTAATCTCTAGGTCATTCTATACATTAAATCTTAATGCAAGTCATGTGTTAAAATAGTTAAGGAATTAATATTTTGACATATTTGACTTGAAACTTACTTCTAAGGAATTAGTTGTTAGTAAGCTTATGATGAGGATGTTTGAGCACGATAGAGAAATTGTGTAGGAAATATTGCGTTAATGGTTCATGAAATCCAACCTTGATGAAGTGTTTCTTAAATCCTTTTATAACTTTAGTGTTTATAAATTTTGCATGTTGTTCTTAAATTAAATCAATCTTTTACTTTGACGTTATTGCTAAAATTAGTAAATAATCACACTTAGACAAACGAACACAAATCCCTTGGGAAAACGATACTTGGACTACCATTTTTACTACTTGTAACGAATTGGTACACTTGCCAAAGAGTTAACAAGTTTTTGGCGCCGTTGCCGGGGATTTGATTGTTTTTGATTTGTTTGCTTGTGTTATTTACCAATTTAGGCTGCTACATCATTTGTACATTCATTTTAGTTTATAGTTTGTATATATTTAGTCTGTATATGCTTATTTGTCTTTTCTAGTGTTGTTGTTCTGTATGAGAAGCAGGATTCGAGCTGATAATCTACTATTTGATCCTGAAATTGAAAGAACAGCTCGTAGGAACAACAGTAGAAGACGAAGAAGAGGGCAAATTCAGAGGGCTAAAGAAGAGATAGAGGCAGCATCTACATCTGACCAAGCTATCTTCTCCTCAACTGATCCAGAGGAGGAAGAAATGGCTGGTGAAGGACATGGTGACAGGCATGTTCGCCGTACTCTGGAGGATTATGCTTCATTCTCCACCCCTCTTAATTTCAGCAGCATCGCACGACCTGTGGTGAATGCTGCCAACATGGAGATGAAGCCAGCTTTGATTCATTTAGTCCAGAGTAACCAGTTTCATGGCCATTCACATGAGAATCCATACACCCATTTGGCTACTTTCTTGGAGATCTGTAACACAGTGAAGATTCACCAAGTGCCAGATGAGGCCATCAGATTGAGTCTTTTTCCTTTTTCTTTGGCTGGAAATGCTAAGGTTTGGTTGAACTCCTTTCCTGAGAATAGTTTGACTGACTGGGAGGATGTTGTAGTCAAATTCTTGAACAAGTATTTTCCACAGTCAAAGGTCAATAAAGGGAAGCAAGAAATCTCATCCTTTCAACAAGAAGATTCTGAGTCATTGAGCCAAACATGGGATAGGTTCAAAGGCTTGTTACGAAAAACCCCTACTCATGGTTTTGACATGCCTATGCAACTTACTCTATTCCTTGGTGGATTGCAATCTCATACTAAATTGATGTTGGATGCCTCAGCTGGAGGCAATATGAAGTGGAAGACACCAGAGGAAGCCCATGAAATGATTGAGAATATGGCATCTAATGATAATGAGATGCAGAATGAGAGGGCCACTTCACAGAAGAAAGGAGGTATGCTAGAGCTTCAGTCTCAGGATGCAATATTGGCTCAGAACAAAATAATGACTCAACAGCTTGAATCAGTAATGAAGAAGCTTTCTCAATTGCCTAAGGAACTTCAGAATGTCTCACAGGCTCAGCACCAACAAGCTGTGCAAGGATGTGAGTTATGTGGTGGAGATCATCCAAATGGGCAGTGTGTTATGACGACCAATTCTCAGGAAGAGGTTAACTACATGGGAAATCAGGGCCGTCAGGGTAATTATGGTAACTACAACCAAGGTTGGAAGCCTCACCCAAGCATGGGCCAGCCTGGACCTTCTAACAGACCTCCACCTCAATCCCAACCATCTTTGAATGAAAGGACCACTAAACTTGAGGAAGCAATGCAACAGTTTGTGCAAGTGTCTATTTCTAATCAAAAGAGCACGGAGGCATCTCTCCGTAACTTGGAAATGCAAATCGGGCAACTTGCTAAGAAGTTGGAGGACAAGCTAGAGAAGAACTTTAGGGCTAATACTGAGGTTAACCCCAAGGAGCAGTGTAAAGCTATTGTTACAAGAAGTGGTAAAGTGTTAGTGGAGAGAGATGTGATCAAAAAAGAGAGTGAGAAAGAACAAGGAGAGACGAGTGGAGAGAAAAGTGAGAATGATGAAAAAGTTGAGGGAGAAGAAGAGAAAGAAGTGGAGAGAAAAAACAGTGAGAAAAAAGAGATTGTGAAACCACTTCCTTATCCCAAAACCCACTCTAGAAAAGAAAAGGAGAAGCAATTCTCTAGGTTTTTGGATATCTTCAAAAAATTAGAGATTACCATTCCCTTTTCTGAAGCTCTCCAACAGATGCCTTCTTATGCCAAGTTTATGAAGGAGTTGCTCACCAAAAAGAGGAAGTACATTGAGGAGGAGACAATTGAAGTGCAAGGCAATTGTAGTGCAATTATTCAAAAGATCTTGCCTCCCAAATTCAAAGATCCAGGTAGTTTTACTATACCATGCACCATTGGGAAATTACCCATTGGAAAGGCATTAATTGATTTGGGAGCAAGTATAAATTTGATGCCTCTTTCCATGATGAGAAGAATTGGAGATTTGGAGGTGAAACCCACGAGGATGACACTTCAATTGGCTGATCGATCTATTAAGTGTCCATATGGTGTTATAGAAGATGTATTGGTGAAAGTTGATAAGTTCACTTTTCCAGTGGATTTTGTCATCTTGGATATGGAGGAGGATACTGAGGTCCCTCTCATATTGGGGCGCCCATTCATGAAGACTGCCAGGGTGATTATTGATGTGGATGATGGTCATCTAAAAGTTCGTGTGCAAGATGAAACTGTGACTTTTAATGTCGTAGAGGCCATGCAACATCCAAGTGATAGTGGCAATTGTTTCAGAGTGGAGGTCCTTGATGAAGTGATTGACAGAGCTAAGAGTCAGATGCATGTAAAATCCTCTCTTGAGAGAGTTTTGACTGATTCTTGTGATGATTTGACTTTGGAGGAGGAAGCAGAAGTGGAAGAGGTTACTATGCAGTTGGAAAAGACTAGAGAAGTATCTTCCACTCATGCTAAAGTGGAGAATTTGACAAAGGAGAAATCTGATGATCAAGACAAACTTGAGTTGAAAGTATTGCCAGATCATCTCAAGTATGCCTTCTTAGAAGAAGATTGTAAGAAACCGGTGATAATTAGCAGTGCACTTTCACAGTTTGAAGAGCAGAGGCTTTTGGAGGTTCTCAAGGCAAATCAAGGGGCTATAGGTTGGCATATTTCTGACTTGAAGGGGATAAGCCCAACCTATTGCATGCACAAGATCATGTTGGAGAAGGACTACAAACCCATTGCACAACCACAAAGACGTTTGAATCCCACTTTGAAAGAGGTGGTGAGGAAGGAGGTGTTGAAATTGTTGGAAGCAGGGATGATATATCCTATTTCAGACAGTTCTTGGGTAAGTCCTGTGCACGTTGTGCCAAAAAAAGGGGGAATGACTGTTGTCAAGAATGAGAAAAATGAGTTAATTCCAACTCGCACAGTCACTGGGTGGAGGATGTGCATTGATTATAGGAAGTTGAATCAAGCCACTCGGAAGGATCATTTTCCACTCCCTTTTATGGACCAAATGTTGGAACGGTTGGCTGGGCAAGCTTTCTACTGTTTCCTGGATGGTTATTCAGGATATAATCAGATAGTTGTTAATCCAGAGGATCAGGAGAAGACTGCTTTCACGTGTCCTTATGGTGTATTTGCTTATAGGCGAATGCCTTTTGGCCTTTGCAATGCACCGGCCACCTTTCAAAGATGCATGCTAGCCATTTTTGCTGATTTGGTTGAGAAGAGTATTGAGGTATTCATGGATGATTTCTCAGTTTTTGGTCCATCTTTTGATTCATGCCTTGAGAACTTGGATGTGGTTTTGAAAAGATGCATTGACACAAACCTTGTGCTGAATTGGGAGAAATGCCATTTTATGGTGAGAGAAGGTATTGTGTTGGGCCATAGAGTTTCTTCCAGGGGAATTGGTGTTGATCATGCTAAGGTGGATGTCATTGAGAAATTACCACCTCCATCAAATGTCAAAGGGGTTAGAAGTTTTCTTGGTCATGCAGGTTTCTATAGAAGATTCATTAAAGATTTCTCCAAGATTGCTAAACCCCTGTGCAATCTCCTTGTTAAAGATGCTCCTTTTGAGTTTGATGATGAGTGTTTGCAAGCTTTTAATAGCTTGAAGGAGAAACTAGTTTCTGCCCCAGTGATAATTGCACCAAATTGGAATCAAGAATTTGAGTTGATGTGCGATGCTAGCGATTATGCCATTGGGGCGGTTCTTGGCCAGAGAAAAGAGAAAGTCTTTCATGCTATTTATTATGCCAGCAAGGTCTTAAATGGTGCTCAGCTTCATTATGCTACAACTGAGAAGGAGTTTTTGGCCATTGTCTATGCATTGGAGAAGTTTAGACCTTACCTTATTGGGTCTAAAGTGATCATATATACAGACCATGCTGTCATAAAGTATTTGTTGTCCAAGCCTGACTCCAAGCCACGGTTGATCAGATGGGTTCTCTTATTACAAGAGTTTGATTTGGAGATTAGGGACAAGAAAGGGAGCGAGAATGTAATCGCAGATCATCTCTCTCGGTTGGTAAATGATGAAGTTACATGCAAAGAGAGGGAGATTTGTGAGACTTTTTGTGATGAAAGCTTGATGCTCATTCAACAAAGGCCATGGTTTGCAGATATGGCTAATTTTAAAGCTGCAGGTGTTCTCCCTGAAGATCTTTCATGGCAGCAGAAGAAAAAGTTTTTACATGATGCAAAACAGTACCTTTGGGATGACCCTTTCTTGTTCAAGCTTGGTGCTGACAATCTTTTGAGGCGGTGTGTCACTGCAGAGGAAGCTGCAGGTATCCTATGGCATTGTCATAATTCGCCATATGGTGGACACTTTAATGGAGAAAGGACAGCCGCCAAGGTGCTCCAATCTGGTTTCTACTGGCCCACTTTATTCAAGGATGCTCATGCTCATGCTAGGAGTTGTGATAAGTGCCAGAGGATTGGAAGCATTTCAAGAAGAAATGAAATGCCACTGCAAGCAATTTTGGAAGTGGAGGTGTTTGACTGTTGGGGCATTGATTTTGTTGGTCCCCTACCTTCATCGTACAGTAATGAGTATATATTGGTTGCAGTGGATTATGTCAGCAAATGGGTGGAAGCAACTGCTTGCCAAAAGAATGATGCCAAAACAGTTATCAAGTTTTTGAAGAGACAGATTTTCTCACGGTTTGGAGTTCCTAGGGTCCTCATAAGTGATGGTGGATCCCATTTTTGTAATGCTCAGTTAGACAAGGTTTTGAAGCATTATGAGGTTAGGCACAAAATAGCCTCTCCTTATCATCCTCAAACCAATGGCCAAGCTGAAGTGTCCAACCGAGAGATTAAGAGGATTCTTGAGAAGACTGTGGCATCATCCAGAAAGGATTGGTCGGTGAAGCTTGACGATGCTCTTTGGGCATATAGGACAGCCATGAAAACACCTGTGGGGCTGTCACCGTTCCAATTAGTATATGGCAAATCTTGTCACCTGCCGGTGGAGATGGAGCATAAGGCTTATTGGGCCTTGAAATTTCTTAACTTTGATTCATCTTTGTCTGCAGAGAAAAGAAAGTTGCAGTTGCAGGAACTTGAAGAAATGAGATTGACAGCATATGACAACTCCAAGAGATACAAGGAAAAGGTAAAGCTCTATCATGATAAGAAGCTTTTGAAGAGAGAGTTTCACCCAGGCCAGCAAGTGCTACTTTTCAATTCAAGATTCAAGCTCTTTCCTGGCAAGTTGAAATCAAAGTGGTCAGGGCCATTCACCATCAAGGATGTCAAACCATATGGCGCAGTTGAACTAATGGATCCTTCTTCTAGTGATCCAAATAGAAGTTGGATAGTAAATGGTCAGCGCTTGAAGCAGTATTTGGGAGGTGAGGTTGAACGCCTCACCACTATCATTCACTTTTCTGATCCATGAACTGTTACCCGTCAAGCTAGTGACGTTAAAGAAGCGCTAACTGGGAGGCAACCCAGGGTTGTTGTTTGCTATTGTTTTTAGAATAGGTTTGCTTCAGTTTGTATTTGTTTCTGTACTGTTTTGTTCGCCCAGCGAGTGGTGTCGCCCAGCGAGTCCGTTTCTGCAGAATCTGGTTTTCAAAAAATTATGCAGACTCGCCCAGCGACCACCACTCGCCCAGCGAATAATTGCGTAAATTTGCTTCTGGAGCAGTAGCTGGGCGAGCCACTCTCGCCCAGCGATTGTGGCTAGTTCTGAATTCAAAAATCTTACACACTCGCCCAGCTAGCACGCGCCGCCCAGCGAATAATTGAAACATTTTTTTTTGCTCTGGAACAGTAGCTGGGCGACGCTACTCGCCCAGCGACCAAGCTTCAAAAAAAAAAACAAAAAAAAAATAATAATAATAAAAATAAAAAAAAAATTTCGAATTTGGAATTGGAGGGAACTGGGACGCTCGCCCAGCGAGCTGCCTCAATCGCCCAGCGACTGCGACAGACTTTAATGCTGTCAGGAGGTCGTTGGGTCAACTCTGACTTTTCTGTAAACGAGGCTGCTCGCCCAGCGAGTAGTGTCACTCGCCCAGCGAGTGCGTCTCGCTGGCCCTAAAAACCAGATTTCCCCTCTTTTTCTTTTTCTTTCTCTTTCAAAGAAAACCCTAGCCGTTTTCTCTTCTCTCTTGGGTGTAAGTCGCGCAGCTAATTTGTGTTTCCTTCTTGCCATTCCACTTTCTTCTTGCACTCATCTTCATCAAGGTAAGTATTTCTCATCTTCTTCTTCCTTTTTCTTTCAATAATTTAGGGTTTTCTTTAGGATTTCTCATTGTTGATTTTGAATCTATGAAAATTTCTGTAACTTAGTGTTGTTCAAGTATTGCATATAGAGCATTGTGTGTGAGTACTGTGTTTGTAATTTTGATTGAGTCGCGTTCGCCTAGCGAGCTTGCTCGCGTTCATTCTGAGGCACTGTTAATCTGTTGCAGGTTTCATCACTCGCCCAGCGAGTTGCTCGCCTAGCGAGTCTGTTACAGCAGCTTCTGTTGTTGCTGCTCGCCCAGCGAGTTACTCGCCTAGCGAGTGAACCTCTGCAGCACTGTTTTCTTTTGTTTTGTTTTGTGTGTTGATATTAGCATTGTTGTTTCTAACCTTGTTTTGTGGAACAATCTCTGTGCTGCTTTTGTGATGTTAATTGTGCAGATGGCTCCTCCTAAGGCATCTCGGGATTCTAAGAAGCGGAAAGTTACTCGAGGGTCTTCGTCCCGTGCTCCTCCCATTGATTCCATGGACGAAGACGCCGAGTTTGAGTATGATCAGCATAAGTTTACATCTGAAGTTGTTGCAAGGAGATTTGTGGAGATCATGCATGTCGGTATCTTACCAGAGAGACATGTGAACTTGAAGGTGGGGGAGTTTGATGATTTCAGATTGGAGCTGGAGAGACGACAGTGGCATAGAGTGCTGGGAAACCTTCCAAATGAGGTTGATGAGGTCCTTGTTAAGGAGTTTTATGCTAATGCCTACAATTCGGATGGTTCTTTGCCACGCCAAGCCAAGGTCCGGGGCAAAATGATTAAGTTTGATCGAAAGGCATTGAACACCTTCTTGAAGACTCCTATTTTTCCTACTGATAGGAACACGCCTTATGGAGATTTTCTGAATGAAGGTAAGGACTTTGAGGCTATTGCAGCAAGATTGTGCCTTCCTGGCGAGTCCTATGTGATAGGTGTTTCTGGCACTCCTGTTTGCATTCTGCGCAAGCATCTGAACTCCTTGGCACAGATGTGGAGTGTTTTCTCATATAACAACATATCTCCTAACACTCACACCTCCGATATCAATCTTGAGTGATCGTACTTGGTTTTTGCGATCATGACCGGAATTGAAATTGATATTGGAGCTGTGATATCACAGGAGATTGCCCTCATTGCGAGTAATGCTACCAAGCTCGGGTTTCCAGCACTCATCACGGCCTTATGCAAGGCAAAAGGTGTTGTTTCAGACACGCCAGTATTGCTTCGTCTCCAACCCCCTATCAATAGTCGGTTCATCTCTAAACATTGTATGAACCCAGCAGTTGCTCATATTCCTGCACCTAGGCCGGTTCCTCGCCCTCGTCCACCGAATGTACCTCGTGCCTCATCTTCTGTTTCTGAAGCTACTTTCCAAGCAGCCATGAGTAAAATGTTTGCTAGGCAAGAGGACATTTGGGATAGCCAGCAAGCAGTTCGGCGTGGCACACGATGTATCATGGACAACTTGCATAAGTTGTCTTTGGCTGTTCCAGACACTCCAGATGATTATTTGATGACTGGTGCTCAGTTTGATGAGTACATTTCTTGGCCTCAGGGCAGGCCAGAATCTCAGTGGGGGGGTGGTACTGCTGCTGACTCTGATGATGGTGATGATGGTGATGATGGTGATGATGGTGATGATGGTGCAGATGATGCTGATGAAGCTGAGAATGCTGTTGAGGAGGAGGTTCCTCCTGATGATGATGCCTGAGATGTGTCGTGTTTAGATGTGTTGTGTTTAAGACTTTGTTTAGTTGTTTAGTGATGTGTAGTTTTGTTATGGGTTTAGTACTTTGTTTTGTCTAGACTTTATTGTTTAGTTGTGGAGTTTATGTTCGTACTTATGTTTGTATTGACATTGTGATCTCTGTTCATATAGCCTTGCATGATCTTTGGTTATTTGCTTGCAACTTTGAATGATTGATGAAATGTTGATGTGGTTGCAATGTGATTCAGTCCTTATCCAGAGTGAAATTTGGCTCAATGAATGAGATAGTTGAGTGTTGACATATGTGCTTGGTGAGAATGCTAGGAAGCTATCATTGCTATGAAGTTAATTTTTGCATGATTCTTTGAATGCAATCACACACACTTGGTTAGGGATGAAAAAGGCAATTGTTTGTTGTTATGTAATGAAGCTACTTGGCCAAATAGCTAACCTTTGTGCATAATGTGAAACCATTTTTGAACCCTTTTTGAGCCTTGATGTATTGTTTCTTTACCCTAAGCCTTGTAAAATTTTATCTTACCTTACACCATGGAAGAAGAGAACAAGTTTTATGTTGTGAACATGGGTATGAGTGGAGATTAAGTTTGGGGGAAAGATGTGATTGAGAAAGGAGAAATTGTGATGATTGAAAAAAAAAAAAAAAAAACTCAACACTCTCAATTAAAAATAAAAAGAGAATAAGCAAAGGCAAAGTAATGAAAAGGGTGCATGAAATGAAAATGGTGAGGTTGAGTTATGAAAAGATTATGGTGGTTTGTATTGTTTATATATGGGGAGTGAGGATATTCATGAATGTTTGTTTATGCATATAATTGTTCTCCTCTTCCAAGGTGATTTGATTCCATGAAAAACCATAATTCTTTGTAGCCAAGCCAAGTTTCAAGCCTAGAAAGACCTTTTGATCTAATTCAATGTGTGTGAAGTGTGTGAATGAGATGATGTGCAAAACTTTGATGGATTGGATTTATGGTATGCTAGTTGTGAGATTGTGTGGCTAACACATGTGTGAGGAAACACTGACTTTTGTGTGATTTAGTGATTCTCATTGTTGATAGTCATATTGAATTCTGGATTGAGGAATTGATTTTCATGGAAGCACCACATCATATCTTCTTGAATTTGAGAAATGCAAGTGAATGGTTTTTGATATGTGTAAAGGGGATTATGTTATGAGATCATGTCTTTGGTTCATTGTTAAGTAGAGTGTTTTGTTATGTGTTTGTACAGTTAGGTTTTCTTTTCATGAGGACATGAAAAAGTACAAGTTTGGGGGAGTTTGATAAGTATGAAAAATACTTATTATTCTTATTTTATTGGACTCCTTAATTGTACTTAATCATGTGTTTTGTGGGTAGTTTTAGGTTGTTTTTAGGTTCTTTTAGGTTAGATATATTTTGTGTTATTTTTGAGATTATTGTATAGGAAAGTGAAGGATTGGAGAAGAAGTGAAGTTATTCTGTCAGGACCCAGTCGCCCAGCGAAATGGATCAATCGCCCAGCGAGTGTTCTCCTTCGCCCAGCGAGTGATCACCGGTCGCCCAGCAAGTAAGTCATCTCGCCCAGCGAGAAGACGGTTTTCTGAAGTGGTTATAGTTTCGAAAACTTACACGAAACAGTGTGCTGGAGTGTGGGAACGCGACAGAACCAGAAAGGAGACGAAAAAGTGCCATTCTAGGGCAAGGAGACTTCACAACAATTCATCCATTCCATCAAATTCATCCATACTTTGTTCTAGATGCTTAGGAGTGACTAAACTCCTCCTTCATTGGGGTTGGATGTAATGAACCTATACTCTTTGTAATTTTCCTATGCAATGTAATCTCTTTCGTGTTCATATGTTTTATCTCAATTATAAATGTGCTTGATGGAAATCTTTGTTATTTGGTTGTATCTAATTATTGGAAAATGAATTAGAACTTAACCTTTGATAGAACAACCATGAGATTGGGTTCTAGGAATAGACGTAATCTCTAGGTCATTCTATACATTAAATCTTAATGCAAGTCATGTGTTAAAATAGTTAAGGAATTAATATTTTGACATATTTGACTTGAAACTTACTTCTAAGGAATTAGTTGTTAGTAAGCTTATGATGAGGATGTTTGAGCACGATAGAGAAATTGTGTAGGAAATATTGCGTTAATGGTTCATGAAATCCAACCTTGATGAAGTGTTTCTTAAATCCTTTTATAACTTTAGTGTTTATAAATTTTGCATGTTGTTCTTAAATTAAATCAATCTTTTACTTTGACGTTATTGCTAAAATTAGTAAATAATCACACTTAGACAAACGAACACAAATCCCTTGGGAAAACGATACTTGGACTACCATTTTTACTACTTGTAACGAATTGGTACACTTGCCAAAGAGTTAACATAACGTATTTTTCCTGTTCCTTTCTCCCTATCCCCATCAAGAGAGAAAACCAAAGGGAAATAAAGGTGCTCTACAGGAGGAAGATCACTGTATTGTTAGTACTCTACTCTAATATTATCGTTATGGCCAATTCAGTTACGCTTCCGTTTACTTTTTACAGCATGATTATCAGTATGGGATATTGTTTATGATTGATTGTTAGAATCAAAAATAGGATCATATTCTGCGTTTATGCTTACATGTGGTATCAGAGCCACCCATACTTGATTCATGTTTGTCTTTTGTTAGTTTAATTAATTTCTATTCAGAACCCTATATCCCTAATTCTAAAACCCTGAAACCCTTAATCCCAATTTTGTTTTGGGAGAAAAACCCCAAATTGAGAATCCTAGGGTTTCTTAAAACCTTAATTAAAGTAAATTATTTTAATTAATTTTGAATTTTGGGTTCAAGACATTTGAACATAAGGATTTATATTTTAGAATATAAATAATTTTATTTATTTTATATATTTTTTGGTTGTTTAATATATAAAATAAATATATTTGGTTTTGGAATAAATATATAATCAAATTTTGGTTTTGTTTAATATTTTAAATGAATTAATTGAATCAAGAAGTCACCAAAGTGACCTCTCTTGAGTAGATAGTTCGTGAAAAATGTTAAATGTTGGTGTTTATGTACGTTCATGCGAGTATTGATCGGCCCAAAGGAAGATTAATATTTGGCTGGATTGCATACACACTTGTGATGATAAACATGTGATAATTATAAGGATTTGCTTTGTCGATGATAAATTAATACTTGATTATTATCAATGTTTGATCATTACAACCAGATACCCATAGCAGTTAATATTACTGTCCAAAGACTTGATATTAATGGTGCATTAGGTGTCTTGGGATGGGATAAACCATTATTTGAATATTTTTATAATGATTTATTTTATTATGTGAGCATAATTAGTTAATTTCTCTTATTTTATATACAGCTACAATTGCTTCTGTATCTTCTAATATGAATTCTATTTCGATCCTCAACGGAACATTTTTAAAGGACTGGAAAAAGAACATGGAAATTGTTCTCAACTGCATAAGTCTAAAGCATAGTCTTACTATGGTTTGTTCTGAGGTCAATTTAGCGTCAGTACCTAGTAATAGTTGGTGGTTAGACTCAGGTGCTACTACTAACATCAATGTTTCTATGAAGGGTTGCCTAAACTACCGGAAGCCAATTGATTCTGAAAGATGGATATATGTTGAAGATGGCAAATCGGTGGAGGTGGAGGCTATTGGGCATTTTAGATTATTATTATGTACTGGTTTTTTATTTGAATTTGAAAGACACTTTTGTTGTGCCGTCATTTAGACGGAATTTAATTTCAGTTTCTTATTTGGACAAATCTGGTTATTCTTGTTCATTTGGAAACAATGAATTTAGTTTGTCTTTTAATTCAAATATTGTTGGAACTGGTTCACTTTTGGCTTATGATAATCTATATTTGCTTGATACTGTGACCACCTATAATGAAACCCTCAATGCGGAATCTCATGGTACTAAACGTAAAATTGACAATATTCAATCAGGAGCATTATGGCACAAGCGCTTAGGTCACATCTCTAAAAATAGAGTTTAACGACTTGTGTCAAATGGAATCTTAGAGTCCATTGACTTCACAAACTTTGATGTTTGTGTTGAATGCATTAATGGCAAACAGACCAAAGCGAAGAGATTAGGTGCATATAGAGCTTCTGACGTCTTAAAGTTGATTCATACGGATATTTGTGGGTCATTTCCTACACCTTCTTGGAATGGTCAACAATACTTTATATCATTCATAGACGATTACTCAAGATATGCATACTTATTTCTTATACATGAAAAGTCACAGTCTTTGGATGTGTTCAAATCTTTTAAAGTTGAAGTTGAAAATCAACTCAACAAAAGAATTAAGTTTGTTAGATCTGACCGTGGTGGTGAGTACTTGGTAGATATGATGGATCAGGTGAACAGCGTCCAGGACCTTTTGCCAGATACCTAGAGGAGTGTGGAATTGTCCCACAGTACACCATGCCGGAATCACCCAGTATGAATGGTGTAACTGAGAGACGAAACCAGACTCTTAAGGATATGGTAAGGAGTATGATTTGTCATTCCACCTTACTAGAGTCACTCTGGGGAGAGGCACTAAAGACGACAGCTTATATTCTAAACAGAGTACCAACTAAAGCAGCTACTAAAACACCTTATGAGCTTTGGATTGGGTGAAAGCCTAGTCTAAAGCATTTCCATGTGTAGGGTTGTCCAGCTGAGGCAAAGCCTTATAAGCCAAATGAAAAGAAATTGGACTCCCGAACAGTAAGTAGTTACTTTATTGGTTATTCTGGGAGATCAGGGGATATAAATTTTATGATCCCATATTAAAAACAATTTTTGAGACAGGGACTGCTACATTCTTTAAGGATATTGAGTTTGGGGGAAGAATCAGATTAGGAAATTTGTTTTGGAGGAAGAATCAGTAATAATTCCAGAACCGATTCAAACAATTACTTTTGATGAAGTAAGTTCAAAACCTCCACAAAACATTGCTGATTAACCCCATACTCAAGATGATTTGGTTGTTCGTGAAGAACAAACTCAAGATCCTCAACAACCTATACTTCATGAGCCAGCACCTTTGCGGAGATCCATGAGAGAAAGGAGAAGTGCCATTTCAGATGATTATGTTGTATTTCTCCAAGAAAATGAAGATCCTAACAATGGTGTGATGGAAGATGATCCAATCACCGTCCGTCAAGCCATACAGGATCCTAATTCAGAAAAATGGATTGAAGCAATGAGGGAAGAGTATAAATCCATGCAAGACAATAAGGTTTGGGAACTTGTCCAATTACTAGAAGGTGTGAAACCCATTGGTTGTAAATGGTTATTTAAGACCAAACGAGATTCTAACGGTAATGTGGAGAGGTATAAGGCTCGTCTTGTAGCTAAGAGATTTACTCAAAAAGAAGGGATTGACTTTAAAGAGACTTTTTCTCCAGTTTCATCAAAAGACTCTTTTAGGACAATTATGGCTCTTGTTGCACATTATGATTTGGAGCTTCATCAAATGGATGTCAAAACGGCGTTTCTCAATGGTGACATTGACGAGACGATCTATATGGTGCAACCAGAAAATTTTGTGTCGGGAGACCCAAAGAATATGGTTTGCAAATTGACTAAATCCATTTATGGACTAAAACAAGTATCCCGTCAATGGTACCATAAATTTCATCAAGTAATTCTCTCATTTGGCTTCAAGATGAATCTTGTTGATGATTGTGTGTATCACAAGTTTAAAGGGAGCAAGTTTATTTTCCTGATCTTGTATGTTGATGACATTTTGCTTGCCATTAATGATATAGGCATATTACACGAAACTAAGAAATTTCTGTCAAGGAATTTTGAAATGAAAGATCTTGGTGACGCCTCCTTTGTATTAGGAATTCAGATACACCGAGATCGATCTCGGGGTATTCTAAGATTATCACAAAGGAGCTATATCGATAAAGTTCTTAAAAGGTTTAGCATGCATGAATGTAAATCCGGGGATACTCCAGTTGCTAAGGGAGACAAGTTCAGTCTCAACCAGTGCCCAAAGGGAAATTTGGAAATTAAGGAAATGAAGAAGATTCCTTATGCGTCAGCTGTAGGGAGTTTGATGTATGCCCAAGTATGTACGCGTTCAGACATAGCATACATAGTTGGGATTCTAGGCAGATACTTAAGCAATCCAGGAATGGACCATTGGAAAGCAGCAAAGAGGGTCATGAGATATTTAAAGAGAACAAGAGGTTATATGCTCACATACAGGAGGTCAGACCAGTTGGAGATCACTGGGTTTTCTGACTCAGATTTTGCAGGATGTCAAGATAGCTTAAAATCTACTTCAGGCTACATTTTTATGTCGGTAGGTGGTGCGGTTTCTTGGCGCAGTGTCAAGCAAACCCAAAGCTTCATCCACCATGGCAGCAGAATTTGTAGCATGCTATGAGGCATCCAATCATGGGATATGGCTGAGAAATTTTGTCACAGGGTTGAAAATTGTGGAAAGCATTGAAAGACCACTTAAATTATATTGTGACAATAAATCAGTTGTATTGTATTCCAACAACAATAGGAGCTTGACTAAGTCGAAGCACATCGACATTAAGTTCCTAGTTGTTAAAGAAAGAGTACAGAGTGAACAGATTTCCATAGAACATTTAGGGACAAACTCCATGATTGCAGATCCTCTAACTAAAGGACTTCCACCCAAGGTCTTTCATCAGCATGTTGCTCACATTGGTGTTTTACAGTTTGAGGAATCTGAGGTTTTGTGGGAGATAGTCATTTTTATATGTTTTATGTTCTATGCTTAATTTCTTGTATGCATACATTAAACTTTCAGACATATTTGGTTATTTATATATGTGGTTTTAATTTTTACATTTTGTACATTAAGTTTTTATATTGATCTCATTAAGTTAAAGTTTGGACCAGTTGAAAATATATGTGTATATACAGATCACCTTCACATAATTTTTCATGCTACACATTTCATGATGAATCCATGTCAATTGGTTGTGTCAGGATTAGTGATCATTGTTGGTTTTAGTTGCGATTGATGCAATGAAAAACTGGTTTGGTTCTATATACTGATATAATCAATGGACAGGACTTTTGGAGTATGCTCGAGTAATATAATGGCAATTTTGAGCTCATAAAGTCTAACACATTTATAAGTTGTAAGGACATATATATTTGTGACCAGTGGGAGATTGTTAGTAATTTTGGGTCATGCATATATATGACACATAATTAAATGTGTTAGGAGCATTATTTATAAAGCCAAATAATAAAGTGATATGACTAAATTAAAGATTTGGCTAAAGGCATATGTCATGAAAATAAATATTGTGTAGAGACCAGTTAGTAATTTCTAATTTGATGAGGGGCCAAATTAGAAATACTAAAACTTAAGTAATTTAGTTTATAAATGGTCGTGGTCCCCTTCTAAGAACACACACAGAGTCCTAACATATTTTTCCTGTTCCTTTCTCCCTATCCCCATCAAGAGAGAAAACCAAAGGGAAATAAAGGTGCTCTACAGGAGGAAGATCACTGTATCGTTAGTACTCTACTCTAATATTATCGTTATGGCCAATTCAGGTACGCTTTCGTTTACTTTTTACAGCATGATTATCAGTATGGGATATTGTTTATGATTGATTGTTAGAATCAATAATATGATCATATTCTGCGTTTATGCTTACAACTACAACAATGGGTCACCATGTAGACAATAAGAGCGCCTTAAACTCACGGTGGCAATGGAAAACCTGAAATGCAACGATACCAAAATAAAACAAGAAGGATGTTAGAGTTTTGCAATTATAAACAAACCTCAACGAACGAGAAGAAAAACAAGACGAAAAAGATAAATGAACCTCAACGAAGGACTTCTTGGAGGACAAAATGGAGGAAAACGCGAGTTCTACAATGGTGGAGAAGAAGAACGACGAGTTCTACAGCGACGCGATGCAACAGAACCTCTCACAGGCTTGTAAATATTCACAAATTAACCTTCTATAGAGGGGTAAAGGTTTTGGTTTTATGTAAAACCAAAATCTATACAAACTGACTGAGTATAGGCTATGGTTCACTCAAAGAATCGAAGCCTATACTTAGACAATTAGAGTATACGCTTTGGTTGTACATAGAATTGGGATCTATATTTAGACACTCAAGTAAAGTCTTTTAAAAACATAGTGGTATTTTTGAAATTATTGACAAAGTATAGGCTATGATTTTAAGTTAATTGAAGCCTATACCCTTACTATTTGAGTATAGACTTTGGTTCTTTGAGAGAACTGAAGGTACATTCAGGTAGTCAGGGTTAGGGATGTCGACGGAGCAGGTAGGGTACGGGTAGTAGCTCCCCTGTAACCTACCTGCTAGATAAATATTCGTCCCATACCCATATCCATATTTGTGCGGGTATATATCCGCATTTTTTTTTTAATATTCACGGATATTCATATGTACCTGTGGGTATTTACAAAAGAAAATTTTAATATTTAATAAAAAAAATTAAACATGAATTCAAATAAAAATACAATGCATAACCTTTATAAATTTCAAACAAAGGGAAAATAAGTCATTTAAATAGTGCTGAATGGCAGTTTACAAACAAATGAAGATTTTTTAAAACCAATTGATAGAAAATAACCTATTCAAAATCTATGTGTTATTAATAATTTCTTTTAATTTAAGTTAGAGTATAGTGGATACAAGTATTCACGGGTGCGGATGTTATGATACTCGTACCCGTCCGTTAACATGCGGGTATAAAAAATACTTGTACCCGTTATCCGTAGATATCCATTTTCAATATCCATTTACTACCTGTTGCGGATTTTATTCGCAGATACCTACGAGTATGGATTTTTTGACATCCCTAATCAAGGTATAGGTTTCGATTAACTTAGAACTACAACACATACTTTGACGATAATTTAAAAATGCCATTAGAGGTTTCATTTCTTTTAAAATCAAAGTATATTATTTTTGCACTAATAGAGGTTGCAAAAGACTTCCATCGACAAGCGGACATTTTCTTTTTCAAAGAAATGGCCACGTGCATAGCTATGCTCCATTTGGTATAATTCTTATGGTTAAGAGATTGAGAAGTAAGGACAAGACCAGCTCCATCGAAATAATGCAAGAACACAAGTAACTTATTGAGAATAATTTTTGAAGTTGATTTTACATCTTTCAAATCCAATGTTAGAGATTAAACTCCATTAAGGCAAATTCTGATAAGTGATAATAAATATTTGAAGAAACCTTTGTTTAAAGAAAATATTTTATTTTATCTTAAATATCAAAAAAAATATATTGTCATGTTTAATTTTTTTAAATAATATTTTAGAGAAACAATGATTTTTAAAATATACATTTAGGTTCTTCTTTAATGTAGTGAAAATATAAAATTAAAAGTTTTAGTTAAAATAAAAATATATCATGTAATTAATAAATTTTTCAATAAAAATAATACATTACTTTTTATTTCTATAAAATTTATGCAAATTTTCTGAAATAATACTTTAACTTAATCAAATAGATTTGTAGTTATTCATGAGAAAAATAAATTCTTATATCAAATACTTGATAATTATAATTTTATTATTTTAGTTATTATTTTAATCCGAATTTGTATAGTTATATAATCACGATTTTATTATTTAAATAAAAGTTAAAAACATATCATCATTTTATATTTCACAAAATCATAATTTTATATTTATATAAATTCAAATTAAAATTTTAAAAATTTTAAATTATAAAATTTAAAAATAATAAAATAATATGTTGTGACACATGAGCAAGTGACATGCATGATAAGATAAAAAAAATTCAAATTATCAGAATTAGAAATATAATTAAAAATAAAAAAATATAGAGAGAGAGGATGATGCATCACAAAAGAAAAAAAAAACACTTAAAACAAACAAGATAAAGAAGAACGACCTATCAATATAAATGGTCAAATTTATTTACGTTATCTTTATCTTTAATATGACATAATTTTGAATAAATGTTTATTCCTTTCTCTCTTTTTTTTCTTTAAACTTATTTATTATTTATTATATCTTTTGTCTTTTACAATAACTTTCAAATAATTTACATATGAATTTATTGTATTAGATAAATAAAATAAAGAATTATACGAGTATCTTATCGTAGTTTTAATTATCGAAAGATATCGAAACCAACCACACTATACGAGGAAGAAGTGATGAGCAAACATTAAATCTTAAAGCTTGGAAAACCCTCTCTTCCCTGTCCCTAAGAATTGGGAGAGAGTAATTTGGTCTATAGCAACTCAATTGAACCCATCAATCCGACACCATGCAGGTACACTCTTTTCCCAATTTCTTTCAAATCCTGCAATACAATTGTTATTTTACTTATCAATTTTCCTATCCCTGGGTGAATTAGAGTTAATTAGGGTTTTGAAATTTGGGTACCAAAATAAATTTGGGCGTTTTATGCAGGCCAGTGATAGGTTTAACATCAACTCTCAGCTCGAGCATCTCCAAGCCAAATATGTTGGAACTGGTCATGCCGATATGAACAGATTGTCAGTTTCGCTCTCATTCTTTTCCCCAAAATTCATTCTCAATTTTTGTTTTCCTTTTTCCATTTTTTTTATAAATTATTTGCCAATCGTTTGTTTTTTCTTGCCTGTAATGTGTGTGCAGTGAATGGGCAGTGAACATTCAGCGTGATAGCTATGCGTCATACATTGGCCACTACCCTTTACTGGCATACTTTTCTATTGCTGAAAATGAATCTATTGGAAGGGAACGCTATAGTTTTATGCAGGTTATTTCTCTTTCTCTGTGGACATTTTTTTTCCCCTTCAACTTAGTTGCATTTTTTGTCTCTGCTTTATAATAGATGTGTCTTGTCTTTGGTAAGAGTTCAAGTGAATTGGAAGTCCCACTCTAAAAATGAGTGAAATGACTGATATACAAGTAAAAGAACCCATGAACTTATTGGCATAGTCTTTTATATAGGCTTGTTCACAACATATTAGGACTGAATCTCCCGAGAAAAACTGACAGTAGTATCAGAGCAGAGCCTATGGTTCATTCTGGTGATGACTCGACAATTATGGTATAAAGTAGGTGAAGGAACCTAAAGTTTAAGGGTTTTTTACCACTAAGATACTCGTGTTAGAGAGTTATGTGTTCCAATGTGAAGAGACTCACGCCTGACGAAGAGATTGAAGAGATTGTTAAGAGTTCAAGCTGAGTTGAAAGTCACACATATGGTAAAACTGAGTAAAATGACTAATATATAAGTAAAAGAACTAGTAAACTCATTGTCATAAAATTTTGAATTCGAAATGGTGTCCTGGTCTCTTATCCCTTATGTCTTCTTCACAACTCATTGGGGACAAATCTCCTGGTGTCTTCCTTCATAAAAACCCAATAGTCTTCTAGCTTTGATATTAAGTCAGGTCTTTATCTATGTCCAGTAGTTTGTTTCACTGTCATCTTAGTAAAAGACAAATGCTAGCAGTACACTTTTCTTTTCAGTGTTCTAATGTATTGGGAGAGTTCATGAACGAAGAGTGGGAACAGTTACTGGTGTAACTGAAGTGTCTCAAGTTAATTTTGCCCAATAGCATAGACAAGAGTGCGTTACTAACATTTCTTTGTAGTGAAATATATTAATTTCTGCCAAACATGTTGTCTATGGACTTTTGAGACAATGGTGAAAAGAAAATCACTTGTTACTTGTGATGCTTTTCTGCTGAAGTTGTTGACTGCTGCCGTTATTGTTTGCTTATCCTGTTATTTTAGTAGAGTTTTTGTGTTGGCCCAATATGGGTTGTGGATCTAACATGATGGATCATAATGTTATATCATAAAAAAATATCCATCAGTATCTTGCTTTTATCCTAGAATATCTGCAATATCTTACCACATCACATCTTAGATAGTCTTATCTTAGAGGGGTTTATGCTGTCTTTAAGAAGCTATGTGCTCTTTAGGATCAGGAGTGTTTTGTTAGTATAATTGTGTAAGGGAGGTTTAGTGTGCTTATGTGTCGTTAAAACAGTAAAACATCACAATATGAATAGGGTATTATTCATAGTCTCCCTTCGCTCAATGAAACATCATAATTTCAGCACATACATTCATAAAAGTGACCACCCTATACCACAATTATGTAGCATTTGAGCAATGTGAATCTTCTTAATTCAGAGCTTTGTGGTGTCTCTGAACCTGCAACATGTTTATTCATCCTAATCCAATCGAGAGGGGAGGGGGGGGGGGGGGGGGGGGCTGGAATTCTGAAAGGAATTAGCAAGCAAGAAGTATAATTTACAATTATCTAAAGAGTAGTTATAGCATGACCCTTCTCTGAATTTTTTCTTGTCATGTTATCCTGAACTTGGATTCTCTGCTGGATCTTTAGCATTGTTTCTTTGTTGTGTTTTCAAAATACATTGATTTTGATATTCTAAAATATATTAAAAACTTTTTTTAATATACCAATATCAGTATATTTTGAAGGTCCATCAGAGGGACAACACCAAAAATCAACAGAGAATCCAGACCCTGTTAACCTTCTCTTTAGTGTAGTCTACAAAGTCATCATCTTTTCCTTATAAGTTATATGACAAATTCTATCTTTGGTGCAGAAAATGCTCCTGCCTTGTGGATTACCTCCAGAAAGAGAAGATGATTAATCACAAGTACAGTTTATGTAGTATTTGACAATGTATTGTGTTGTGTTTGTTATCTGATAGAGTAAACAGATGGTTGTCCTTGATTACATATTGTAGTGATCTTTCTTTGGCTTGTGGATGCTTAAGTAGTTGTTATGGAGCTTGAAAATTTTTCAAAATATGTTTAGTTTATTGTTGGATCTTAATTTTGTCTGTGTTTCTTAAATGGTGCCCTTTAGATTGAACGAACCTTGTATTCGCAACGGATTTTATGTAGTAATTATTTCCTTCGGAAATTTTAATAATGACTTCCTTTTTTGAAAGCATTATCGCACTGCTACTCCCAACATCAACTTCATTGGTTAGAATAGTTCAATACATGCATTTAAATAAAATGATTGGATACAGGAAGAGAATGATAAGGTGCAGAAAGCAATTGTCCTAGCTGATATGTTCTGGTTGTTCTTTTAGACCTTGAAGGGCTATTAATATTTGGAAATTACTTCCTGTACCTCATCGTTTTCTTCCTGCACCCACCCGATATTTTCAGGAATTTATTTTTTCAAATACAATAAACGATTCAGAATTTTTTTTTTTCAGAAGTCAAACATATCCTTTTAGAGAAAACATTTTTTGGAAACTTTTGATAGGGTGGGAGAAGAAATTTAATGAGGTGAAGGAATTTAAACTATTCACCCAAAGTGGTCCGTTAACTTTTCTGTAAGTATCCATTTTAATATTCCTATTCAAGAAAGTCTTGAGATTAAAACTTCATAATAAAAAAGTACATGTAAATTAAAATTTTTATAAATTTATTGTTCTATAAATGAATTTGAATATCCCTTGTATTCTTTATAAATATGTAAATTAAAATTTATTTCATATTATGAGTCTTATGGTTAGGTTAATTAAGTTACACTTTGTTGGTAAAGTCGTCATCAACTTCTCTATAAACTTTAATATCCTTGTCTTAGATAAATCTTGACATTAAAACTCCATAATTGAAAAGCTTACATGTAAACTAAAATGTAATTCATAATGTAAATCTTAAGATTAGGTTAACTAAGTATAATTTGCCGGCAAAGTCTTTTACCAATGTCTTTGTAATACCCATAAAACTTCAATATTTTAGTCTGAGTGTTGACATTAAAACTTAATAATTGAAAAACTTACATGTAAATTAAAATTTAATCTATATTGGGAGACCTAGAATTATAGGTTAATTAAATTATGGTGGTGGAGGAGTTGCAAATTCTCATTATATAAACTATATAGGAACTAGTAAAAAGTGGTAGATGGTGTAGGACCACATGACTTTTGTGGAATGCATTTTCTGAGTTTGAAACTTGTTATCCACACTTTGACCTATTGTGTGATTAGAGTTTATAATTAATTTGACCATACCTAACTAATCCATCTAGTTTTCTTTAAGCCATTTTAAATTTGGAAAATGTGCCTTTATGCATACACATAATCCCAAGAATAAAGGTACCAACAATATTTAATTTGCACCATTACTCATCCACAAGAATATAGTATTATCTTTTCAATTTGGAGTTTATATACATGTGATATTAGTTGTTATTAGGGACGTTAAAAAAATCCGTACCCAATAAAACTTGTAATGGATAGGAAACGAATATTAAAAATGGATACCCGCTATCTGTGGATACGAGTATTTTTTATATTTGCAGGTTAACATGACGGGCACGGATATTATAGTATCCGTACCCGTAGATACACATATCCGTTAAACTTTAATTCACAAAAATACCTTTACATATATATATATATAATATGATTTTCTTGTAATGTGATTTTATTTATAGTTAATTTTTAAAAGTATCTGCCGAACTGATTTTAGTGAGATTTCTTCTATCAAACATATTTTTTAATTGACAATAAATGAATTTAAAATTTTATTTACAGAATTTCAAGTCTACCAACTTCATGGTTGTCAACAGAATATATATTATTGCACTGAGCTTTTGGCAAATAAATAATAATTATCAACAAATAAAAGTTCAACACGAAGGCTAATATTGAAAGTGATAAGCATGTGGTAGTGGTAGTGGTTGGCTTAATCTATAAGTAGTAATTAAAAAATAAGTGTTAATGAGTTTATGCCAGTTGTATTCTTAATAAGAAAAAAACATGGTGCTTTAGTTTATCACCAAAATATTTAACTGTAGTAGTTGATTATTTGCTCACATGAGTTCAAATATTTTAAACGAAAGGACAAAATTAAAATAAGAAAAAAAAAAAAAAAGAGGAGAAAGTGCATTTTTTTCTTAAAACTCGTTTTTTTAAAATATATCTATTTTATTTCTTCCTTGTGAAAACGACCACCACTTAAATGCATTGGAATTGTTTCATGGTCAATAATTGTTAACTGAAAGATGACAAAACAAAATAAAGAAAACGACACCATCATCGTAGGTATAATAGAAAGTGAAAAGAAAAAGTTTTAATCTTATCACAACTTTTCGCTATATAAATCATTCCAACCGCAAAATTCAAATATATCTAATCATTTTATCAACCCATTGGATTAGAACAATTTACTAACACGTACATACCGATTCTGTATTAGAAAATTAATTTTAATCAATTTTCCATCAATTTAATCAAACAAACATCCACTATATACATTATAATGAATGCAAACGCAATTATGAATTTGATTATTTTATTTTCTAAAATAAAAATTTATTTATAATTTTATTATGTAATTTTTATCCCATTTTTATCAATTAATCATCTTTTTAATATAAAAAATTTGATTTTATCAATTAATCAGAATTATTGTTGCTATATTTTTTTCTAAATAACTACTATAAATATCTATAATTGGATGGCAGAATAAAATGATTTTATTTTTTAAGATTACATAACATAACCCTATAATTAAATGAAATAGAAAGGAAAAGTTGAAGAAAAATGTCATTTTCTTAAGTCAAAGGGTGATAGACATGAAGAAGATGAGGCAAACATGTGAATCAAATGAAGCTCACAGCAACTCAAAAAAAAAAACATATCGATGAATAAAGATGAAAAAACAGCACTGTCTCTTCCCTAGCCCATGAAACCAAGAACAACCGCCGAAGCAGCCGCCAGAAGCCCAATGCTGCCGGAAACTGCAACCGCTCCGTTGGGCTTTGACGGCGGTGAAGTGGTGTTGGTGGTGGAAGGAGAACCTGACTCAGACGGCGGAGAAGAAGGTGTTGAAGGGGTCGAAGGGGTGGTGGAGTTGGCGGCCACCACATTGATCTGAAGCTTCATTCCTCCGGCACAGTGCCCTGGCCTTGGGCATATGAAGTACCTGTTTCCGGTTGAAGACAATGCAATCTTGCTGTTTCCATCATTGTGGTTCTTGATGAGGTTGCTTGAACTGCAACTGCTGTAGCCATTCTCGTTAACCTCATCAACTTCATGGCTCGAATCATACTTGAACACTGTTTTTTTCAACATAAGAAATCACAAATTAGTTAGCTTTAGCATGATAAAAATCTTAACCATCAGAAATAAATTATTCCGTTAAATATGTTTTTGTCCATTAATTTTTTAGTGAATTTTAAAATTAGTCTATTTTGAAATTTTGGACCAATTTAGTTTTTCATCTTTCAAAATACGTGAATTTAGTTTTTTAATCAAATTTTATTAAATTTATTTGATATTTCAACCGCGTTTCATAATAGTAGTTGACTTAACATTAAAACAAACATATGTCAAACGGTATAAACAACTTAAATAGAATCCTGAAATGCGTACGAAACATCAAATCAACCTAATAAGATTTGATTAGAAGAACTAAATCTACGTATTTCGAAAGATGGAAGACTAAATTGATTCAAAGTTTCGAAATGAACTAATTACAAAATTCACTGAAAGTTACAAAAACATAGTTAACCCTAAATTATTTTACATGAAAAGAAGAAAGAGTATTTAAACCGTCTTAAATAAGATGCATAGAAAGAAGAAGGAATATTTAAACCATTTTAGACCAAATAGTGAAAAGAAAAACGAGTATTTAAACGGTCTTAGACTTACCCAAATTATCACCAACTTTGAAAGTTTTGCCAGAGACCCAATTGGTGTAATCAACCCCTGAGGCCCATCCACTCGTGTCACCAACATCATAGTCAACAGCGAAGACAGTGGGAAAAGCCAGCATCAGAAGCAAGAAAGAAGCTGCAATTGCTTTTGCCATGTCTATTTTCTGAGAAGAAGAAGAAGGTTTAAGGTTTAAGGTTGTGATTGGAGGAAGCTTTGGCAGTGACAAGAAAATGGTGTGCGAGGAGGGTTATATATATAACACCAACTCCATTTACTTACTGTGTCACCAACTTTGTATAAATATATGTGGATAAAATAGTGAGTGGTTATTGACTCTGTCACCCTCTTTCTTCTACCTAATGCATTCAGATTCTTTTCCCATAATTTCTTCTTGGAAGCTAACGTACAAATCTCAAATTGGAAACTGGCATAGCTGGTCTATGAAGAAACATGGTGAAATTTGAGAATTATGACAGATAAAACTACATATATAATATATTAATTTAGTTTAAGTGGAGCATATATAAATTTCTAAGTTAGCACAATACTAGAATGTTTGGAACAACATCATTAATTAACTAACTTATTGTTGTTTATGTTCAAAATTAAAATAGGGTAATGATAGGTTGACACCCCAAACTTACCACTTTTTTTACCACCTTAAAATTAAGGTGTAACCCAAGACTAATTAACTTGTAACCTATGAAAGTGGTAATGAAAGTGGTAAGTTTGGGGTGTCAAAGTATCATTTTTCATTAAAATATTATACTATTAAATTATGTTGTGCTTGTATTCACTTATATGCAATATAAATTCATTTTATTTATGATTGATGTAAGATTACCGATTCCTCTGATCATGTCAATATATTTTTCATTGGTTTTCTTTAGTGTGAAACAAAATATTATGGTTGGTTTGATAACCTATGATATAATAGAATTCAACAAACAATAAATTTTATTTGAAAATTTTTAAATAGTTGTGATACTATATTAGAAAACTAACTTTAAACATAATTCAATAAGATTTTTGACCTTTTAATTAGGGTTAAATATGTTTTTGGTTTCTTAATTTTTATTGAATCTTGAAATTAGTCCATTTTGAAACTTTGAACCAATTTAGTCTTTCATCTTTCGAAATACGTGAATTTAGTCATTTTAATCGAATTTTGTTAGGTTTATTTGACATTTCAAGCGCATTTCATAATAGTATTTTACTTAACATTAAAGCAAAAATGTGTCAAACAGTATAAACAACTAAAATACAATCTTGAAATATATACGAAACGTTAAATAAACCTAACAAAATTTGATTAAAAGGACTAGATTCACATATTTCGAGAAATGAATGACTAAATTGGTCTAAAATTTTGAAATAGATTAATTTCAAAATTCGTTGAAAGTTAAGAAACTAAAAACATATTTAACCTTTTTAAATAATATAAAGTTATCCTATATGAGATTTTGAACATAAAAAGGGATATAAACCAATATCTAAGGGATAAAAGCACATGCTATGTTGCTGGAAATGTTGTGAGAGTTGAATATTCAAACCAAAGGTTCAATATTCTATAAAACAGGAATTAATAGAGGCAGGCATTAACGTAGAAAAATTGTTAATTATGCATCACCATCATGCCATAGTAATGCCAATTGTATGTATATATATATACATCAACTTTATATTCGTGGTTGTCAACTTTTAGATTGCAGTCACCATCTTCACCTACTTTAAATAATTCTAAACCATTGTTTTACATAATTTTTCCCTTATTTTTCTCACTTTTTTAATTTTTAATTTTTTTTTCAATTTCATTTTAGTTTATTTTAACTCGTCCATTTTATTTCCATCAACTTACTTCCCCTTTTCACCAAACAAAACTTTAAAGAAATATTAATAGCTTTTTAATGTATTATTCTTTTGAAGGGAACAAAAAAAAAAAAAAATATATATATATATATATATATATATTCTTTTAAATTATAGAAATGAATTTTATTGTTCTGAATGATTGTTTCTAGCGAAGGGAATAACTAGGACAGAAGCAAAGAATTGTCAACATATTCTCTATTTTTTATTTTTTTCCCAATTTTTTTCCATTTTTTTTTTCAATCCTCACATTGCAAGCTTTTAGAACATATTTGTGTGTGTTATGATGACCAAATCTGAGTCAAATTATTATAATCTTGCCATGTGGAAGCGTATGCATTATCTTAATCTTTTGCATAAAACTTCAAAATATATCTACTCAACCTATTTAAAATATTTTAATTCTTTCATTAAATATATTTTCTTTTATCAGCAAATAACTAAATATGTACTATTACATAATTTATCTTATCCTAACTTTTGATTCTACAAACTGTTGTAATATTGTTATACATGGGTGTGCTTACATTGTCTAATTATGCAAGCAACATTTTAGAATTTATACAACAAAATTATGAAAACAACTCAATTTTAGTGAAAAACATGCAAAACTTTACTTTTTCAATTTTATTTATCGACCATTGAAAATGTTTTTTCTTTAATAAACTTCATATTTTTGGAAAGCAATTTAAAATTGATGAGCAAGCTAATGTATATGTTTTCAATAATATATATAAATATATAATTAATTTATCTCATTATTTACTCCAGCTGAACACACAAAAGTTACCAAACATGTGAAGCAACATAAACAAAGCAAGAACTACGAACGTGGGATAATTGTATATACCTAAACCACCATGCTTAAACATTATTATTATTATTTTAATTAATTAGTGGTAGTTATTGCCACCTAATACTAAGATACTTTACATCATGTTATGGAGATTAGTTTGGAATAACGACAAAAAATAATTCTCCTTGAGATCAAGGTATATACAAAACATTGCTAATATAATCTTTCACTTTTTTACTTATTTATTTGTCTAATCTTAGAGATAAAATGAGAGAAATAACGCTAACATTAATCTAATATAAGAAATCATATTGAACTTTTTTTTAAAAAAATATATAGACCATATTCAATCAGATATAAATGAAGAACGAACATTGAATCGTTATAAATATAGAAACAAAATAACAATAATAATTACGTGATGTGATGTAATAAAGGAGAATATTAATTATTTTTTGTGTTGATATAGGTTAAAGTAAGTAGTAATGAAAGTACATAAAAGAAAAAGTCAAAAGATTATTTAACAATGAAAAAAAAGGATGGATAAGCACATAAGAAAGTTTTATGTTTAAAAAAGAAAAAAAAACAATTTTGAAATGAAAAGTAGAAAGCAAGTAGGAGTAGGTTGAGAATTTGACAGCTCTAAGGGAATGATGAAGGCAGCATTGTAGGACCACACTACACACTTCTATTAATAAATATAAATATGATGAATGAATACACACACATCACACACATGCATGAATCCAAAAAAGTAAGGTTGTGAAAATAGGTCTCAAAGGAAAAAATAGAATGCAAGTTTGGTTATGTCTTTATCTCATATCAAGGAAAATAAGATCATATCCAATCAATGGTTTATTTTGATTGGAAAATATTTAAATTGTTATGCTCTTGTAAAAAAAAGTAAGTTTGACCTAATTATTGCCATAATTAATCATCGTATATTAATGTATGGTTGTTATTATATTTTTACTTTTCATAAATATAAACGGATTTTTGTTTATTTTTATTTTAGGATTAAATATGTTTTTGGTCTCAAGTTTCAGTGAAATTTAAAATTAGTTTATTTTCAAAACTTTCGACAAATTTAGTCATTCATTTTAAAAAATACGTAAATTTAGTCCTTTTAACCAAATTTTATTAAATTTATTTGACGTTTCAAGCACATTTCATGATAGTATTTAGGCTTAAATAGTCATTTGGTCCTAGTTTTGGTCAACTTTTTTTACTTTGGTCCTACTTTTAAAATTGTTTTCAATTTGGTCCTATCTTTCGTTAAATTTGTTCAATTAACTCCTTTTTCTTAACTTCGTCTAAATTGTTAACGGAACAGTGGTCAGCGTGGTCTTTTTCTGTGACGTGGATTGTTGTTCAGTGACGTGTTCGTTTCCACTGTATGCATAAACTAGATGTTATAATTGAAAGTTAGGGTTTGTGTGATTTTGAAATGTGGTTGTCTTCCATCCATCTTCAGCTGAATAGGAATGTCTCGCGGGACATCTTCCTCTTCTTGCAATAGCTGGGTTCACCGAACTTGGAATTCATGCCATGGTGGTTCTAGGGTTTCAGGCTCACCACCAATTTGCGATTGCAGAGACATTATAGTGGTGTGCAATCATTAACCTTAATCATTAACCTTAATCATTAACACTAATCCCAAACAATAGTCAGCAAAAATCAAACCCTAAACCAAAACCTACCTCTGCGATAAACACCTTCAACCCTCCACGAACGATTCTTCAAAGATTAGCGTCAATATTGGATGGCAGAAATTGATCTGGAAGGGGCAATTGTAGGATATCCCCAAATCGACGAACAAATCCCCAATTCTACAAACAGAACCCTAAACCTCATTCAATTAACCTTAAACCCTAAATGTTGCAATTACAATTAAATGGTCAGCATAGTAAATTAACAGACACGTCACTGAACAGTGCTCCACGTCACAGAAAAGAACCACGCTGGCCACTATTCCGTTAACCATTTAGACGGAGTTAAGGAAAATGGTTTAATTGAAAACATTTAACGAAAGGTATGACCAAATTGAAAACAATTTCAAAAGTATGACCAAAGTGAAAAAAGTTGACCAAAACTAGGACCAAATGACTATTTAAGCCTAGTATTTAATTATTTACACCGTTTGACACATTTTTGCTTTAATGTTAACTCAAATATTATCATACAATGTGTTTAAAATGTCAAATAAACTTAATAAAATTTAGAAAGAATGACTAAATCCACGCATTTCTAAAGATAAAGGACTAAATTGATATAAAGTTTCTAAGAGAGACTAATTTTAAAATTCATTGAAACTTGAGGGACAAAAATATATTTAACCCTTTATTTTAAGGTGTTATGAATTAAAGCAAATATTTTTTTTTATTAGTGTCCCTTTTAAAACATAAAATAGGATATATCATGACCATGCAAATCAGCTTTGCACTATCAATCAATTGCAAACTGTCATTTATTATGAATTTATTTATTAATTTTGACTTGAACATAGTCAAAATCTTTTGCTTTGCATCTAATTGGAAAAATTTTGAAATTGGAGCTTCGTGTTGGTTTCCCCTTTTGCCAGAGCTCTCATTGTAATTTTTTTCTTTTTCAAAATAACAAATTTTTATCTTTATTTCACCCAATAGCATACATGCTTAATAATTACTTAAATAGGAAGATCTATTGTAACAGTTCATAATTCAATTTTTGGAAAATCGATTCCTAAACTTGATCGAGTGTAAGTTTACTAAAAATATTACTCCAAATTTTGATAGAAAGTTTTATTATTTAAAACTGAAGGAAGGAGAATTTACAATTTTAAATTTTTAAAAATAGTTTTTCCAAAAAATTTATTTGCAAAACATATTTTTAATGTTATTTAAAAAATAATTATTGAATATAATAATTTTGAAAATAATTATTTCAAAAGTA
Source organism: Vigna unguiculata (assembly GCF_004118075.2). Lineage (NCBI taxonomy): Eukaryota > Viridiplantae > Streptophyta > Magnoliopsida > Fabales > Fabaceae > Vigna > Vigna unguiculata. Next base: position 971,549 of record NC_040288.1, on the reverse strand, counting down.
TATTTTAAGTAATAACTATCTAGAAAATACGTAAACAAGAAAAAATGGTTAACAACATTAGCATTTATAATTTTGAAATAATTTATTTTTGTAATATTTATTTGGAAAGTTTCATTAAAAAGTAAAGAAAAAAATAGAAAAAAAAAATAGTGGTGAGTGTTTTATATAATTTAAATTATTGATTTGTGAACAACAAATGTAATACTTAAAATGTTTATAAATATAGTAATTATATTGGTAAATAATAAATCAAAGAAAAGTAATCATTTATAAAAAAAGCAATTATAAGGAATACTATTCCCTACTTTTTTTTATCTCTATTGTTATTACTATAATTATTTCAATAACCATGTGTATGATTACAAAATAAATTTTAAAATTGTATACATAAAAAGAAATTATAAATTGACTTAGGATATAGGATTTATTTTTACATCTACATTTGCTTAATTTCTATTTAATTTATAAGTAAATAACTATCAATATCACATATTTCTCAACAATTAAAAAGTTTGAACCAAGTGAAATTTGGGTTCCTAGTTTTCTCTCACCCAACTCATTCTTACTATCCTAGACCAACCATTCTCTTCTCTTCTCATTTATTGATTTGGATAATATAAGCTTCCACTTTTCAAGCTACAAACAAGCAAGGAATTTGGATATTTGAATTCTCTATTAGATTTTCCTGTGTTGTTTCTCTCTTGTGTCTCTACAATACATTGATTACCACTCTATAATACATTGATTACCACTAATTTTGACATTTTAAAATATATTATAAAAATATTTAAAGTACTAATATAGTGTATTTTTAATACTCAATAGATAACAACACAAAAAAACAGTACAGAATCTATTAAAAGAAAATAATTTCCAAGGAAGAGAGAAACAGCATGCAAAAAAAATTATACAAAACAATTGATTATAAATAGGGCAAAAGCAAATATCCTTACAGGCTACCATTACCAGGATAAAGGATCCCTACGAGATGGAAAGGGAAGAGACATAAATTGGTACAAATAAGACATTAGACCTTCAATTCCCCGCATCAGCAATTTCCTCTATAAAATGGCACAAAGAAGACTTTAAATCCTCAATTCACCACATCACTATCCTCTGTGGCAGGTCCTGTCCCAAATATAAAGCAAATAAGGTCAGAAACCTTTCACTCAGACACATCATTAGCTCTTTTTACAAACATTATTTGTAACATAAAGTAGATCCTCGGTTGATTAATGAATGTGCAGTGAAACGTGTACAAACATCCTCAAGACTGAACGACTATCAAACTGAGATTTAAGCAACTATACTGAAATGCATTGACTTCAAATCTTTTAAATGGCCCGAGAGGATAATTTTGTAAAGACAAAATGTAACTTGAATCCAAGTAATGGTGAGCAATGGCTTCAAATATAGGTGAGACACTTTTCCAGGAGAATATTTTTAAAAACAATATCAGAGTCTTCTCAGCAATAAAAAATGCAGAAACATGAACACCACACAACATAAAATGATTACCAATAGTGGCAAAATTCACATTGCCTGCAATATAAGTCTCAGTTTCCAATAGGCACAAAATTGTTGGCATGCCAGGCATCAAACAGGTTTATCAAATGCTTCACAATATACAAGCACAAGTAACCGAGTTTCCCACATATATCATATCAATCCAACTAGAAGGGGGTAAAACACCACGGGAAACCAACTACAGATATGACATGACCATAACACAAACATAAAATTAACACAAAACACAAATCAAATGAAGTTCATTAATTTTTCCTTCTTATTTTATTTTCCTAAAAGTACTTGTGGAGAACTTTATACACAAAATGAAATACTACTACAGCTTATCTAATAATGGTGATATTCTCATCTCTATTGACATAGTGTCCATGAAACATCCAACATGAATTCATGTCCAACACAAATGCAGTTTGAAGTCTCCGTACTTCCTTGGAAACCAGCAGCCGATATGCAGCTACTGCGCCAAGGTTTTAAAATAACAGTCACAATTGCAACTGCGACATCCAGATTTCAGGGGTCAACACAAGTGCAATTGCAGCCACATCAGCTGCATTTGTTCATAAAGTAGAACACTGACCATAATTTAAAGCCTTGGCCGCAACCATGGTTGCAATGCACCATAAACCTCAAAAGAGCAATTTGAAACTATCATAGAAAACCAAGACCAACTATGTAATCACAATCTAGCCAAAGAACACCAGTAACATCATCATTCATTATTATAATAAAGTACAATGTGTTTCCAGTCGCTCAAATTTCATTAGTTTCGGTCCATGTATTTTAAGAACAATGATTTTTGTTTCTCATACTTTTTTTATAATTGGTGAATTTTGTATTCTTTATTGAACTTTGAGTACTTGAGGGAGTAGTGAACTTAACCTATCAAAATGTGAGGACTGATTATTATTATTATTTTGAAAATTTTAAGAACTCACTAATTTTAACCGAAAATTAATAGACTTCAAACACATCTTACCCTATAATTTATAACAGATATAAAATCAACCATTACTTTCTTCACAATCCCCTGACAGAAGAAATGCAATACAACCAAGGTTTTAAATTTTAAAAAAGTCCTCAACCGCGATAACACTTGCAACATCAAGACCTATGGAGTCTCAACAACCACTATTTCAAACACTTCAGTCCCACTTGTCCAAAAATTTCTACGATATCGAGAAACACAACAAAACCGCAACCTTGACAACAATCTAGAACCTTATCTGCAACTGTGATCGCAATGCAGTTGCATAAACCTAAAAAATTGCAATAGCAGTTGCGGTTGCAAACTGCTATTCTAAACCATCATAGGAAACTAAAACCAACTATGCAACTGCAATCAAGTCAAGCAACAACAACTACTTCATCATCATTCACTACTATTGAGGTTTCAAAAAACAGTCCACAGCGTAGTATCAAGGATTTTGGACATTCCACAAACTTAACACAAACCACATTGGCTACATTTATCTATATTTTTTTCAAAACTTAAAAGAAAATCTTAGAAGAAGAAATGGAAATAACTTCTCCACAAGCTAAAAGTGACTTGTATACAAGCTTGAAGCATATTTGAGAACTTCTCTACAAACACCTCTAAGATCTCTAAATATTGTTGTGTGAATGGTTATTTTAATGTGGACTAACAAGAATAATTCATCAGGTTTATAATACCAATGATTTACCTTCTTCACCATCCACCACACCTTCTTCGCCACCCTCATAATCATCTTCTTCTTCTTCATCTTCATCATCACTCCCCAAGTAATCAGCCCCATACCTCTGGTTCAAATAATCCACCGCACCCTGCGTGAGAACCAGCTTTTCCGCATCCAGAATGTCGAACAAATTCAGCGTCCTGGGCGTGTGCATCTTCAGAGTCCCAATGTTCCTGCTCGACAACCTCACGTTCTCCGGCACCTCCGTCATCAGGAACATCGCCTTCTCCTTCGGGTCCAGCCCCCACCGCTTCATCGCCGCTATGAACTCTCTCGTCCTTGGCTTTTCCGCGAACTCCGCCCCGAAGTCCTCCACCACGACAGCGCTCGACGCGGCGCTGGCCACCGCGGTGGAGATCGCGAGCCGCTTCTCCTTGCGGTTAATCTTCACGCTCCAGTCGCGCGGCTTGGGCCCGAATATGACGCCTCCACCAGGCCGGAGCGGCGTCCGGTTGGAGCCACGGCGCGCGCGTCCGGTCTTCTTCTGCGGGTAGGGCTTCCGACCTCCGCCGCTGACCTCGGCGCGAGTGAGCGTGGAGGCCGTCCCGCGGCGCTTGTTCTGGAGGTCAGTGACGACGGCACGGTGGACTACGGCGCGTGCGGTTGAGGGCGGCGCGGAGCGCAGGTCGAGGAAGGACTCGCCGACCTTCTCGCCGGAGAAATTAAGAACGGGAATGGGAGAAGCCTTGCAGGAGATTGAGAGGGAGGTGGTGGTGGTGGATTTGAGGGGCAGAATTGGAAAGTTAAATTTGTGAATGTGGAATTGGTGTGAAGAGAGAAAAATGGAGGATGAGGTGAAGGAAAGAGAGGTTGGGGTTGTGGCGGTTGTAGCGGTTGTGAGGAACACAGAAGCCATTTTCCGGCGAAGACTCAGACTCTGCAGAATTTAGAGTCACAGTTTTGCTATTCCTATCCTATCCGTTATAGATAACATTTAGGGGTGCTGTCTGTGTTTGTAACAAGTGGAAGTTAAGTTCATAAGCACTTTTATTTTTGTTTGTTTTTTTCTGAATTTTAAAAAAATGAAAATATTAATTTATTTTTATTTTATCTCATACAATAAAGAGATCATTTTCTTAAGATTATTACTCAAGTTATATTTAACTAGCATAACGAGGAGTTTCATCTCAACCTAGAAAAATATCCTATATTTAAATATTTTTAGAAATTTAATGAATTACTAATGAAATTAAAATTTAAAAGTCTTTAATATTAAATTTTGTGCATACAATTTGTTACTCAATTAGATAAATTCTACTTCTTTTTTTTTTATAAAACTCATGTTAAACATATGGTTAGATAAAATTTTGAATAAACACACATGGGAGAAGAAAATAAGAAGTAAATATTAAGAATAAGAGTTTTCTATGAACTAATCCTTGAATTATAAATAATATTTTTAAATAAATTAATATGATGAGATTTCTACAAATTAGTCGTTTAATTTTAGTTAAAGAGAAAAGTTTATTTCTTTTCTTTCTTAAAAGTGTTTTGGAGAATTATCATGTTATAAATGCATACGTAAAATATAATTTTGAATGTCGAAAAGATTATAAAATCAAATATGTAATGTTATAATATACGATCTAATATTTTTTTAATATATATATATATAATAATTAAATTCATAAAATCATCTAACATCATCTATTATAAACACTTAAAAGAAAGACCATCGCTTACAAACTTACTTTAGGACCTCTTTCTCCGATTGAGACGCATTACCGAAAATTTACATAATGATAGTTTGAATTAATTTATAGTGAAAAATATATTTGAATATATAAAGATTATTCTAGTTATTAATTTTTTTCTTTCAAGATTACGTATAAAGTACAAGGTATTTAGATTTAGTACACAGTTTTTTCAAACAATATAACGATAAAGTTGTTTTGTAAGAAAAAAACTCTCTCATAAAAGAATATTACAAAAATACACTCCTTGTTGAGCCTTAACTTCAAAACAGCAAAGGATTTACAAAAAAGTATCATGTTATGTCTACAAGACACAAAAATATCTAAAGTACTTAGTAGGTTGAAGAAATATTTTGCATGCAACATTTATGCGTGACATAAATGTATGTTTGAATCATTAGTTTGATTTGCATGGAGAAACTTCCCTTTTATAGACATCTTAAACCAAAATGATGAAGATTGCATGTTATGGTTTGCCTTATGTCAACACTTTAAACCGTCATGCTTGAACTAATATTAACATCTTTGATTATTGTACTAGTAAAGAGGAAAATATTTTTCTTTATTAATTCTTTGTGTTGGGAATCACGCACTAAGAAAATAATATCTTCAAGTGGAAGCACATCCATAAATAAGAGCAAAAAAATAACTAAAAGCACACAAAAAATTTAATGTGTTTTGGCACGCCAAGGTCTACATCCTCAAATAATCAATAAAAAATGTAATTTTTCGGGCAAAAATTACAAACCTTCATACAATTTTTTATGGACAAAACTACAAACCCTTCAATGACACAGCTATCGAAGTTCCTCATACACCCAAGAGAGACTTATTGAGTTGTGGTGACAACTCCAAAAACAATTCTTTATTTTTATAGTACTTTTTTGCTCCTCTCTTCTTCATATTACTTGATGTAAGACTTTGGTGAATACTCACTTGAGAACTAACTCTTTGTACTTCTCATAACACCATTTCAATAATATGAACTCTGATTGTGTGCATTGTGTCATAATCATCTTGGGGATGTGCTTTTGGTAAACTTGTTTCCTTTAGATATTCTTTTATCAAAAGATACATCATTTGTTGGTGGCATATAACTTGTGTCTAAGATGTTCATGTTTTATTTTCTTATAAGACTTCAACAGATATTGTCTAAGACTTTTTGAACATCTTACATGGAGGTTTCATTTGTTTGTATGCAACACTTTTGTATAATTTTCAAATTCTTTGACTAAAACTTTATAGCTAAGCATTTCTCTACAATGATTTCACGCTTATATAATTGTTATACACAAAAAATCATGTTATTATCACATAGAATATTGAATTTGAATGACATTACCTAAAATCCCTTTACAAGGTTGTGCTTTTTACATATTGGAAAGTAATATCAAGCTACCATTTCCACACTTTTTATGTTAAATCCAACGATATTCTTTGATTGTCATAAGAAAAAAGATATTATGACCATACAATTTGATCATATTTTTATAAAGATTTTTGTCTTTTTATAGAAAAAAAAATATTTTGCCATGGTTTCAATCTACAAATCCGTCTTTGTTAAAAGCAATGTTTCACTAATTGTCACAATTAGCTTATGCTAAGTAGGGTATGTTTCATACCATCTACTAAAAATACTTTTTCAATGGAAAGTAAATGTTTCATACATGTCCAACCAACTCAAATTATCCTCCTATCTTGGTTTCCTCCAACTATTACATCGCCTCTTTACTTGCATCTCAACTTCGGAACATATACATTTTGTCTACCATATGTCGTGAACATCCACTGTTGAGGTTCCAAGACTGGGGTCTTGCATTGAGAATACTTGCAAGAGGAATTATATTATTTTGAGGTATCCACAAAGTATTGGGTCATTTCACATTAGTTGATATGTGTGATTGCTTCTTATGAATGTCACTAAACAGTGTACTATAAAATTATGCAAGTGCCTTGTTATGAGGTTTTTCTTCAAATTTGATCATATTTTATCATATGGTCTCTTTGATATTTTTATAAAAAGATCGAGACATAAATAATTGATTGGAGTATGACTTTTCTCAATAAAGTCTTTCAAATACCATATAATTTATAGTTTTGCTTGTGTCGTCTTCTTCATAGCTTTTTCCAACACTTTTAGTTTTCATAACTACTTCTCTCTTTAATTTTTCAAACTTTGTGTTGAAAGTTTCAAGTTTCAAGTTTTTATATCAAGTTTAGGTTCTCTGAACATAATTTTTAATTCTCATTATTGAGCTCAAGATTTTCTTTAAAGACTTTGTCAAATGGTTTAAACTTATTTTTCAAATTATCAAGCTCTTTAGAAGTACTTTGAAAATTACTTCTAATATTTTTGAAAACTATTGTAACTATGGAAGTATTAAATATAACTTCATAATAAGATTGAGTAATAGATTGAATATCATTAAAATATACCTCTTCGTTAAAGTTACAATTTTAAAATATATTGTATGCAATATCTGCCATGAGACGTATATGAGCTTCATCATTTGAGTTAGAGGAATCGAGGTTTTCTCAAATAAATTTTTTTCTTCTTCTTGTTGTGTTGTTCAATACATTTTAAGATGAAGTATCTTAGCTTTTTACAATCATAGAAAACCACCTTTTCCTCACGATCCTTATATTCCTTAGGGTTGAATATCATACCCTTTCCATATTCATCAAGCCTTTTGAGCATTCTCTTGAAGTTGCGAAAAGAAGAAGTGCCTAATATGTTGTTTGCTACCTCAACTTCCTTTATTAGATTAAACTTTTTAGCCTTTTGAACAATGAGGGTGATGGACTTGCCTTTACTCCTTTGAGTGTCTCATTGTGAAACTTTTTCATATAATTTGAGAAATTGTATGAGTTCATCCAAAGATAACATCTCAAGATTCTTTAAATCACAAATGATTGTTTCTTGCACTCTTGATTAAGGGAAAACGTTCTTAAATCATATCAATAATATATAAACTATCAATGATTCTTCATTTGTAACTTGCAAATCGTTGTGTGTATGCTCTCATTCCCCTCCATACTAAAAAAAATCATAGTGGGAATTTAGAAGACTTATCTTGTTGCACTACACTTTCTTGGATCCTTCATAATTCATAACATGGGTATCAAAATGAGAAAGTAGAGCACTATATAAGAATCAAGACCCATAAACCCATTGCCTTAAGGTTTTGGGTTGAGAGTGGTGTCAATGTCTTATGTGGCTGTGTGTGGAGAGACTATAATAAAAAAAGTAGTATATAATTGGTTACTATTGGTTCATCCAAATTCAAGTTACGTCAAGTTCTCATTTGCAATTTATAAAGGCTTCCACTAACCACAATGAATTATAAGTATTATACCTTATCACTTCTAATTTAACAAAGTACACACACTACAAAAAAATATCATATTTATTGATGGATAATAATTCTTCGATAAAATGTATTTCGTTAATAACCTTAATTCTGAATATGAGATCAATAGTTTGTGGTCATAATGTACATAAGTATAATTTTGCATTACTAATGAATTTGTCAATAAATATTATTGGTGATGGATCCATTGGTAAACTTTGATAGTAATGAATCCTTTAGTAAAATTTGTCGATATACAAACTTAATAGTTGATTTATTGTATTACATTCCTCCTTTGAATATATTCTTAGTTCACTTGTTTTCTTTAGATGTTCTTTCATCAAAAGAAACATCTAGTGTAGTGTTCATCATTTGTAGTTTGCAAATTAGATTTTGGTTTTGGTTTTACATTTTCTTTTTAAGACTTCAAAAAATATCATTTTATAAGTGTCTTCTTTATAATCTTTCTTTAATTTTAATATGAGTATAATACTTTTCGGTTTACAAAATTTTCATCAATGCTTTTATAATTAAGCTTATTCTATTTCCACTATCTATTTCACTTTAGAGTAAATAATTAGAAAAAAAAAATATTATTATTTTATTAATCAAAGTATAATTGTCTTAAATTTGACTACTTAGATTAACACTCAAGTCTTATTAAAAAACGTCTATATTATATATCTTATGTTAAAACATATGTATATAAAAATTTAAATATTTTTTATTAGTAAAAACAAATAAATCAAATAAGGCAATTTGATTGTTTCAACCAATAAACAAAGTAATATATAAAAAAAGGAAAAATAAAATGTAGCAATATAATTCGTTTAAGCTTCCAAAAAATAACTTACATAAATAAAATAAAAAACACAAACGATAATCCCACAACAAAAAGTCACAATAACTTACAAAAGCAAAACACATAAAACATCTATGTGTGACATTCAATTTACTACAAAAATGTAAGCCTATATAATATAATTCAAGTGTAACATTTAAGGATACAATAAAGAAGCCATTTCTACGTACACAAAATATTGAGCTAATTAATGACATGTGAACATAAGTAGTTTTAAGTCAGATTAACAAATTCAACATACATAATTATACTTTTCAACATCCAACAGTATACAACTATTTTCTTTTATATCTTAATTTAAATTTTTAATTAATTACATTTTTTTTAATTTATATACAAAAATTAGAATATAACATAAATTCTTTTTCATTTTTTATATTTTTTAATTAATTCTTCATAAAAATAAGTAAATTATATTATTTAATGTAATAAAAATGTATTTTTAATTATAATTTATTTTTTAACATGTTAAACTGTTTTTAAATATAAAGATCGAGAACATATCTAACTTTTAAAAAATTATATACACCGTGGTTTAAATATTATATTAAGTTGTTATTTTAAATAATTAATTCAATTTGATGGAAGCGCGTCAACGGTTGCCATGTGTGAATGGTCAAACGCATCCCTCAAATAAAAACCAAACTTAAAAAACAACAAATCCAAATACGACACCGTATAGCCTTCCTTCATCTGTGGTCCACACGATTTCCATTCAAAAGCACCCAAATCAAACCAAAAACTAAAAAATCCCTTTTTCATTTCATTCTTCTCAACCCAAACCAACGTTTTCTTCATCGAATTGGTGCCTTCCGTCGATTACCGGATCTCCCTCTTCTCCGCCCATAATATTCCATTTTCCGGCGACTTCGCCGCTTCCCCGATATGAATCCCGAGTAGTATGTTTCGTTTCTCCTTCCTGATTGCGCTAACAATTTGATTCTTTTTGTTATTGTTTTTCAAGAGGGTGTCTGTGGATGTGCCCAATTTTGTTTGAATGGGTTGGTTTCTGGGTTTCCATTTTTTTGTTTGTTAACCCTAGATTGGATCGATTTTTCTGGTTTGTGGTTGGTTTATTTTTTATTTTTTGACAAATATTAGAAACATATGTATCTGCATGTGATTTGAATGAATTGAAAATTAAATGGCCTCATGTGAGATCATGTGATCAAGCGGCTATGATCTCATATATGTCTATGCGTGTAGAAGAATTTCTCGAAAGTTGTCAATCTCTTACACTGAGGAATTAGTCTCTGGCTCTTGATCAGGATACCTGAGAAATAAGAGTGAATTGAAAAAAAAAAATATAGATAGGGTGTTTGTATTTTATAGTGATTTTAGATCCAATAAAATGGATTCATGGTTTGAATAATTTGGACTATAATTTTTATACGGGGATCATCATGCTATAATTAATCTGGGAGGGGTACTAAAACTATTACTGATTAACAATTGCTGGATGATATTTTTTTTCGTAACCTAATGTGCCAGATTTCAAATTAGAATGTAACGATTTTTGTTTGTATTTATATATTTCTTTAACTTCAATTAAAGGAGCAAGTGGTCGATCATTTGTTGTCTGTGTATGATTTTAATGGTCTTAGTTGATCTTTGAGGTGAGATTTTACGGCTAATTATCAGTCTAATTTAAATGAGAAACTTCATGTGATGCTGTTATTTATGCAGTGACTATCTGTTCAAGCTCCTCCTAATTGGAGACTCTGGTGTTGGTAAATCGTGCCTTCTTCTAAGATTTGCTGTAAGTTATCTACTCTTTTTTTAATTTTATATCGTAGTTTTTGTGTTGTTTCCTTCTACTTGTTTACCGCGTTTTTCACCTCCTTATACAGTTTATATTCTCTCTCCTACCCAACAGATTTACATCCTTTGAGTAAACTTATTTGAAATGGACATTAACATCTTACTTAAAAGTAGTTACCCGCATATTCTCTATTATTGGTTTTGGTTTATTTTGGGTGGGCATCCCCTTTAACCTGTTGAGTTCTTCTCCCTTGGTATTCTCATTGGTCTTTCTAAGTGAAAATATGGTGTGCAGTTAAATGGTCTTGTGTGGTTATGTAAAGTACGTTTGAAGTGACCTTATGTGCGGAAGACTATAACCTTAATGCTTTATTTTTCATGTTGTTTTGTCTTGGAGACGGTACACAAATGCTCAATACTATTTTTTTAAATTACTATCTTTGATGATGATTTCAATGCTGCGCTACAGGATGATTCATACATTGAGAGCTACATAAGCACCATCGGAGTTGATTTTGTGAGTACAATATAACACCTTTTTAACTTGAACTCATTTGAGACTGTTGCTCAACTGATCATTACATTTTACTTTGTGCAGAAAATTCGCACTGTTGAGCAGGATGGGAAGACAATTAAACTACAGATTGTATGTATCTGATTGTCTTGATATTGCTTTTTTAGTTGCTAATGTTATATTTCAGTAAGCTTGTGATATATGTTTAATCTTTTGAGGTGTCTGTTGTTGTTCATTTCTATATTAATTTTGAAGATCCATTTTTTTTAAGATGTTGTATCACTACTCAATATGAGATTCTGAGTATCACTGAAAGTCTTGATTGTATTGACTGAGCTTTTCTTACTTGGTTTACTATTGTAGTGGGATACTGCTGGACAAGAACGATTCAGGACAATTACTAGTAGCTACTATCGTGGAGCACATGGAATCATTGTAGGTGGTGGTTTTCTTAGCTTAAGATTTTAAACATAGAAGGTTCCCTATCTTTGTGGGGGTTTTGTTGCACTCTTCTCTGACTGGTTCCTTTCACAGATTGTTTATGACGTGACAGATGAAGATAGCTTCAATAATGTGAAGCAGTGGCTCAGTGAAATTGACCGCTATGCCAGTGATAATGTTAACAAACTTTTGGTTGGAAACAAGAGTGATCTGACATCAAATAGAGTTGTTTCATATGACACAGCTAAAGTAAAACCTTGACATATATCACTTTCTGCTTATAATTGTTGGCATGAAAATGTTCGTGTTCCTGAACATGCACATCTCAACCCACCTTTTGTTTTTCTCCTATTGCAGGAGTTCGCTGATCAAATTGGAATACCTTTCATGGAAACAAGTGCAAAAGATGCTACAAATGTGGAAGATGCTTTCATGGCCATGTCTGCTTCCATCAAGAATAGGTACGGTACCTGTTCCTATTTATTATAGATTGGATGAATACAGATGTTAAACAATATCACTTAAGCTACGGTACACTTCTTTAAGCTTGTTTAATGTTTAATGTTTGTTTATGATATATCTTTTACCAAAACTGCATTTTTAGCTACCGAGAGAAGCACTAAAACAATTGTTTAGCTCTTTTTATTCAAAGCACTGATATACAGGACATATCTATTTTTTTAAAGTTATGAAGCAGCACATGATAACTGTTACAACATGTATAAAATTGATAATACTGTAAATTAACACTAAACAAAAACCTTAAATCAACAGAGAATCAGCATTTTAAAAACATTACCTTTCTTGGAGGTAAAGTTCAGACAAAAATTAGTTAAAATTTCCAATTGGAATAATTAAACTTTAGCATCCCAGTTAAATCCTGTTTATCTTATTTACCCTGTGCATTTTTTCCATTGACTGTTGATTTGTGAAATTGGAAGTGAAAGACAACATAAAATTCTTCAGAATAAATAAACAATCAACATAAAATTTCACATTTAGCATCTCAGTTACCTTTCTATATGGCATCTTTTTATCACTTGTGATGCTAATTCACACAGAATTGCTAATCTGTAGTTGGTCAATATAGATGCATACAAAAATAAATAAATAAATAAATAGGCATGAATGATAGTTAAGTTATTATGCAATCTGTAGCTCTCCAAAGTTCCATTTAAATCCTGAAATGTATGCTATATATCCTTCATCCACCACTAAAGGTAGCCTAATTATGACTAAACAACAATTGAAGATTTTATTTTCTTGTTCTTGCAAAGTATTTTTGTGATGGTAAGTTTACCCTTGTGCAGAATGGCAAGCCAACCATCTGCAAACAATGCAAGGCCTCCTACAGTGCAGATCAGAGGGCAACCTGTGGGGCAAAAAGGTGGCTGTTGCTCTTCCTAACCTGATGGTGTTGAGATCCATTTTGTTTGGTCTACACTTACCTTTTGCATGTAAGGGGTATGTTATTTCACTAAATAGTGGACCACTGTCACATAATTCGTCTTCTGCTTTGGGAATTGTGGCCTAGGTGATCCCATTCTTTACATATACTCGAATGCTATGCTTCTTCTTAGTACTTGTTAATGATAAAACTTTATTCCTACTTTAGTCTATTTTTATTACCATGGCAATACTAGTTTTATTTTTACTCTGCTTCCAAACATGTGTCCACTTTGTGATTATATAATATGCTTTAGTTTCATACAACATCAGAACAAAAGGTTGTGATGTGAAACATCAGTTTCACTGGGCTCATTCGGTTTGCTTATTGTGCCTTTTTGATCTATAAATAAATATAAATAGTCGAAGTAAATATAAAATGCCTGGTTAGATATCAGCACAATGTTTCTTCTATGGTTTTGTTTAGAGAAGAATGTGAAAGAAAGAAGGGAAAGTAAAATAGAAATAGAATTATTTGTTTTAATTAAAATAGAACAAAGTATATGGTTTTGGATTGTTTAGTAGAAAAGAAGATTAAGTAAAGAAAATTAAGTTTTCTTTCCTTGTTTGATATAACGGACAATGAAGGCAAGGAAAAATGATCATATATGTTAAAGGGCATAATTACCCTTGATGGAGTTATAGAATGGGAAAATCAATTTTAGGTAAATATATACTTACAAGAATTTTTTTACGTTGAAATAATACATTTTTTTTTGGCCCTTATAGAATAAAGTGTATGCATATAATAACAAAAGAACTTGGGTAATCATATAATGCTACTAGTTATTTTTATTCGTTATCTTATGGAAAAAGTTTGAGCCTTTTGAGGAGTGGAAAAAACCCTTCTCTTGTCACTTTATCGATGAACTCAATTTTTATATTCTTTCATATCTCATGTTAAAACTTATGGAAGTTGGTTTTAAGGATTTATATTTTTAAAATTTAAAATTTTGTATGTGTATATTTTCAATTTAAAAGATAAATGATTTAATTATAATTCAAGTTTTTCATAAATTTATAAAATTTCAATTGAATTTCAATTGAATTTTTAGTAAATTTTTCTGTTTATTTAATATTCAAAATTTTCAATTAAGGTTTTGTTTAATTTATTATATTATTAATTAAGTGATGTAATCGCTTCCTTTTTGTTGTTTTATTTTCTTGTTTTTTGGTATTGTGAGATGTAAGACTTTTGTGGTTAAATATTTAAATAACATCTAAGTATAAGATCTTTCATGTGTAGAGAGACAAGAAAATAAGATTACCAACAAGACAAGGGTTAAATATATTTTTGGTCTTTCAAGTTTAAGTAAAATTTAGAATTAGCAATCTTCAAAATTGATTACCAATTTAGTCTTTCATCTTTAAAAATACGTGAATTTAGGTCTTTTAACCAAATTTTGTTAAATTTATCTGACGTTTCAATCGCATTTCATAAAAGTATTTGAATTGTTTACACCGTTTGACGCATTTTCACTTCGGTGTTAACTCAAATATTATCATAAAATGCGTTTAAAATATAAATAAACTTAACAAAATTTGGTAAGAATAACTAAATTCACGCATTTCTAAAGATGAAGGACTAAATTGGTATAAAGTTTTGAAGATGGACTAATTTCAAAATCCATTGAAATTTGAGAGACAAAAAAATATTTAACCCACAAGATAATAATGTTGTCCAATTATTTAAAAATACATAATTTATAAATTATTTAAAATTTAAATTATAATGATTTTCTATATACATAAAAATGGGTCTTCCTCTTGTCTTACATTTAGATTTAAATCGGTGGGGACGGGATTTTGTGTGGAATTCACTCGACTTAAGTCTTAGGCAAGGAATTAACAAAAGATTTTGTCTCCCCCCACCTATCAAATTTCTTACTGCACCCCCATCAAAATAATTTCGGAATGATAGGTTCTGGGATAGGGTGCAGAAAGTAATAACTTAACTTTTATGTCTCTTTTCTACCCTTTTATGGGATAAATTTTTGTTCAATTTTTCGTCCCTCAATTTTTCCTTATTTTTTTCACCCTACCAAACAAATTGCTTGTAAGATCAAAAACACAAGACTGCATAAAGGTTGGAGATGTTTAAACCAAACCAATAAAAACATAACTACAAATTCATCTAGAAATGTAAAAATGGATCAAAAGTTTTCTTTAAATTTTTGAGTTTTTTTTTTAATTAAAAGGTTCAATTTCCAACTAAAAACAACACAAACCCTATCCATTATTGAATTTAAATATGATATTACACATTTAAAAACAATCAGTAACTAACAATAAGTGTATATATATCTTAGATGTTGTTTTGTGATATGGTTGTATTATTTATAATATTCTTTTACTCATTTTTGTTGTAATTTTTAGTTATAATTATTTCATTTATTTATTATTATGGAAGTTATAATTATTAATTTTTGAGAAAAAAAATATCACGTTTCTATTCGATAATTTTCTTTAAAAATATCTGTAATTCTTTCAAAAACATTTAATAATTTTATGATAATAAAATTTATAAAAAGTGTGAAACAGTTTAATCTGATTCAAATCTTGTAATAAACTAAAATCAAAGTAATCTGCACTAAAATCAAACTATAATCATAACTTGCAATCCAAAAAAATTCAACCTATAAAAGAATTCATTTGGCATAATTAAAACATTAAATAGGTAATAATTAATATTTTCAATTAGAGAAAACATAGATCTAATTCTATAAATTTAAACCAGACAATTATAAAAGTGCATTTTATATATTTAAAGTCACTTTTTGGATTAGTTTAAAGTGATTAATTGTTTAGGAAATTCATAAATTTCATAAGAAATAGAAAAATCACAAAGTTAAACAAATAAACAAAAGTGATGAATTGTTAATAATTCAAAAGAGTCAAATTACCTTTGAAGTATTATTTTCCCTTCCATCGAGTGTTTGGATAATACATTATTATTCGTCTAACTCTTTTGATTTAAAAGGTTAACCAAAAATCAATTTGTTTAAATAAATAAAAAAAGAAGACTAAGTTAAAAAAATGCACAAAAATGACAGATTTTTTGTTTCATTTTGAAATTACCACAATAATACAGGTTTTAAAAAAAAATTGCTTGTCAATATGACACCAATTTGATAAACAGAAATTGTATCAAATTATGAAACAAAAATATTTTAATCCTTTTAAGAATTTTTTTTATAGAGATCGTCATAATTTAACTTCACACCTTGCCCATGTGCTAATTTTTTAAAAAAAACCTGCATCAATCCAGTAATTTCTAAATGAAATTACACCAGCATAATGAAAAAACTAAAATAACATTTCAAAATTAATTTAAATGAAACGTATACAAACTATATTTTAATAAAAAAAATACTTTACTTATGTGCCATTTATACAAAATGGACAAATATAATATTTTCAGATGGGACACCAATTGAAAAAATCCAATTTAAAATCGTCAAAAATTATATTTCCAAAACACAATAACGTAAATATTCCTAACAAACTTTATGAAATAACAAACTCAACATCACTATTGATCTACTTACAAATATTTGATATTGTTTATTCGCAAATGTCTTTAAAAAAATATTCAATTTCCTCAGAACTACGTTCCACTTTACATCAAGAACGAATTACCATTAATAAAAAACAATTTAAAAAATAACCTTTTTTAGAGAACGGGCATTTATAACTTAAATTTAAATCTCAATTCTTTCGTTTTCAATTAGTTGTGGAAAACAACCAATGCAATTAGTTAGTCTCAAAAGAAAAAACTCAAGTTCTGCATATAGCAAAGGTTGTTGTGACAGTGAAAACACCAAAGAAATTGAAGCAAAATTTGAAACCAAAACTGAGAATTCAATCTATAAATAAAAGGAAACTCAACAACATTTATGTCTTATCCGCCACCATATAACCCCCCACAGTCTCCACCGTTGAAAAAACAGCAAAAGCATAAGGAGAAGGCTACAAGGACAGTGACCGTATGAAGAACAACCTAAATTTACATTTTAAGGCATAGAAGTCAAATAACCTTTCTAATTCAGGAAATCCAATTACCAAAGTCTCTTTTTTTTCCTGCTCAACACCAAATCAGAGAACCCAAAATTGAGAAAAAAGGACAGAGAAATCTCAGAAGGGTTCTGGAAAACCTCACTTGCCACCCAAGGTTGGGAATTGGCCAGGATCCTCAATTGATGGAGCTGCAACATTGCTCCCTGCATTTCCACTGTATCCTCCTCCTCTACCACCACCACCACGACCACGTCCTCTTCCACGACCACTTGTGTTGTAGAACCTTTCCCCTTCAGCTGGTTTCAGAAACTCATTGATGTTCACAGACTAAGAGCATCAAAGTCCAACAAAAGAAACAAAAGTTAGATGAGAGCAAAAAATACTAGCAAATGAAATCAAGAGATTGTTGCTTAATAGCCTAATGAATCAATACATGATGAACCAATGGTGTGCCTGCGACAAATCATATAAAGCTAGCACAAGTTGAAGGAGAGAATGAACAAAGCAAAGTACGAGTAAAGGTATTGTCCAGATGGATAATAATAATAATAATAATAAAACAGAAAACTAGAGAATCAAAATTAGAATCAACTCCAAAGGAATCAATATAGTGAACAGATTGAGTAGAACCTAAAACAATAAAAGTAAAAGCAATGTTATGATGTAACTATGAACATTAAATTTCAACATCATTAAAATGAAGTTGGATGATGGAATATGAACCTCTTCACTGTAATAACTGACCGACCGAGAGGAAATTATAATTGCAAGAAAAGCAATCAGGAGAGATAAAAAAATTAGGGTAAAATAGCATTTCCAGGTAATATATTTTAAATATGTATATATATACAGCAGGTTTCCAACATAGAAAAAATGGGACAGAAATTTTAACGTTCCTGGGCAACTGACATCATTTTTCATCACTTTCTGCCATCTGTAATCATTAAAACAGATGGCATCCTCCAAGTATTCAAATCAGTAAAATAAGTACTAAAAGACGTTAACCCTCAAATTGAAATGTGACAGTTGTTAATTAAAATTAGTGTTCATGCAACCAAAACGGTAAAATGATACTAGAGCAACAAATATAATTTGACAATTTAGGAGAAATTTGGTTACTCGTGGTGCTTGTTAAAAAGCAATCAGATACAAAAAAACAAAGTGTTCCGGTGTCACCTTCTTGGATCTCTCCTCCTTCTCCAAAGCATCTTTACGCTTATCCTTTTCGGATCCCTGGAAAAAAATTGAAGTGGCAAAGTATATCATTAGGCATCATTAATTAATATAAAATAATTTCAAATATAGGGCAAAATGAGACCAAAAAATCTCACCAATTTAATAAATATCTCATCATTGTCTTTCTTGTTTGACAGTGGCTGCATGGATGCAAACTCCTTGATATCCACCTTTCTTGTTTCAGTCTTGAGCGCCTGCAGGGCCTTCCTTCTCTCTTCCAGCACTTTCTCATACTCTTCCAGGGTCATCTCCTACAAAACAGTTTAAATTCCATTTAGCAATGGATGAACAATAACCTAGAGAATATGAATTTCAAATATAACCCACTTAAAGCATAATGCATACAAGTAAAAATATGCAATCAAAGCTTAATTTGATTGCAGTGACAGTGAGATGCACTACACAAAACCATAGAGTATTTTGCATGACCTAGCACTCATTCATAAGACATATATTCTGTTTGTCTCCTGATTATATGAACTGCAGAAAGCCTAGAATTTGCAGCAAGAGACTAAAAAAAATGGGGAAATAATTAATGGAAGTGATTATTCACCTTGTCCTCTGGTTCCTTCTCTTCATTTTCATTGGCAGGACTGTCCTTGTTTCCATCTGCTGCATCTTCCTCACCTACAGGCTTCTCATCACCAAAATTCTTTTCAGTTTCATCCGCCACTTCCTCAGTCACCCTAGCACATTTAATATCAAAAGAAACAAATCATCAAAAAACGTTCAATTGGATATGTATACATTCTTCTGAAGAATTTGTTATCCGATTTTCATTCCTATTAACACTGCTTACTGAGCAATTTCATCAGATTGGTTGCCCCAGTTTCCTCGTCCAGCACCATCACGCTTGAATTCATTTCTGCAATTAGATCGATTGCTAACATTATACATTAAGAGAGAGAGGAAGAGAGAAACAGAACTAGAATAATGAAATATAGTATTACCCTCGTCCAGTCCCACTGTGGCGTTCAAAGGCTCTTCTTGGGCGTCCATCATCACCAACTTCACCATTGCTAAAACGTCCACGTCCACCACGACCACCACCACCGCCACGATAAGCCCCACGTGGTGCACCATAACCACGTCTTTCTGAGGGATTCCCAGCCTCCCCTTCAAAAGATCCTTGGTTAGCAGGGGCAGATGAGTTCTCGTCATTGGAAAAATCACGACCAAAACCACTGCCACCACCACGTCCACGTCCATATCCTCGTCCACCTCCTCGGCCACCACCACGGCCACCAAAAGAGGTTTCATTTTTGGCCTCCCTCACTATCAGTAAGAAAGGAAAAAACCAAGGGAAAAACAACACAGGAATATCATCAACCCAGTGGTTCTTCAGGAATCAAGGTAGCAAGAAAAACAAGTTGAAATAAACTCAACACTGAATGAAGGGACAAATATACTAAAATACATGATAAGATAATTACAAAAGATAAATAAACAGGAGATCAAGAAGTAAATAAACAATTAAAGAGATTTAGTACCTACCAATAAACAAATCTAACTTTTAAAAAGCCTGCAGATATCAGGGACATATCACATGTTCCAAACAAATAGTCAACAACCAAAGCATTGTTCAACCACATACGTTAAGACATGACAAGTATCATAAAAATCTCCAATAAACTCCCACACGCTACCATACATAACTCCTAAAAAACAAGTAATGATGTAAAATGAATACATTAAATACCTTTTATCCCAAAATACTAAAAGCAAAAAGGTCCATACAAACAACGGGACAGTAACAACAAAATCCAATCTAAACTAAAAGCCACGTCTTTTCTAAAAGAACAAATTCATAAATCCATTTTCCCCTTCAACCCCATCAATTAACCCAACCCAAATAATAAGACAACAAACAACTTTCAATTACATAACAAAACGTAATGAATAAATGAACCAAACTAAAATCAAAAACAAAAGCCGCCTCTTTTCGAAAACTACGAACAGAAAAATCTCCTTACTCTTTTAAACCCCATCGACAAAAGCCACGATTTCATGACCCAAATAAACATAATAAAGAAAAAGCAAAATTTCAATTAGAATTGAGAAAACAAATAATGAAAACAGAAACAAAAGCACGAATCTAACCAGCCTGTGTGGGAGGAACTGGCTTGGAAGGCAACTGAGCCGGCTTGCTCTGCTGCGCTACCGCACCACCGCGGGGTCCAGGCTTGCCCTGCTCCTTCTTCGGTGCGGCGGCGGCCTTCAACTGCTCGGCCGCGATCAACTGCGACGGGTCCTCCGCATCGTCGCCCAATAAATCAAAGGGATTGGCAGTGGCCATTTGGAAACGCAACCCTTCTCAGGAAAACCCAACAAAGCTTATTTCTTTCGACAGAACACAAAAGGTTTAACTGAAGGAGGGTTCCATGGTTGATTTGAGACAGAAGATGAATTGGGAGAATGAAGTGTGAAGAAAGAGAGTGAGAACAAAACCCTAGCCGCAGGGGAAGAGAGAGGGTGAGATGAGAGAGTGACGCTAACCTAATCTCTATCTTCTCAATTTATTTATGCTTTCAAATTTCATTTACAGTTTTTTTTTTTTTTCACAACACTTCTTGTGTAATTCCTAAGTTTTTCATTTTCTTAATTTGAATAAATTTGTTAATAAATATGATTTTATGATAGCAAGCAAATGTTATCATATTCATTTTTTTGTACAATATATCACCTAAATATTCTCACTTCATTTGTTAATTTATAAAATTACACCTTTTTCTAATTTTAAAAAATTCATAATCATAATGATTAATAAATTTCTCATATGTGTGATTTTCATAAATTAAAAATCATTCAAACTAATATATATATATATATATATATATATATATATATATATATATAAACTAATCAACAATACTAATATAAATAATATAATTGAAGTTAATTTTATAACTTGATATTATTAGCCTATTTGCTCAATTATAATCATAAGCTTAATAAGTTTTTTTTCCAATATTTGAAGTGTTCATTTAAGATAATTTAAAAAAGGTTAAAATACCTTTTTGGTCCCAATTTTTAACAACTTTTTTCAAATAGGTCCCAATTTTCGCGAGGTGTTCAAATAGGTCCTAATTTTGGTCAATTTGATTCAATTAGGTCCTAATTGGGTAACGTCGTTTAAATTGATAACGTTTCACTGTACAGTTGGCTTTTCCTTGCTACGTGTCGAAATACTAATCCTACGTGTCCGTGTTTCCTTACAATGAGGTGGTTAATTAGTGGGTTAAACACATTAAGTTTTTAATTAAATGCAAAAAATGAAAATTAAAAAATAAACTGTTAGGTTTATAAAAAGTTGGGACCTTCACGCTCGTTTCTTTTCTTTTGCGGCGCTCTTTAACTTTGTTTCCTCAGCACTTCACTTCCAATTTTTCTCCTCACATTAAACTCTCTCTTCTTCACCATGCATCACCTCACCATCCTCCTCCTCGCGCTCTCACCTTTGATTTCAACTGTTCTCCGGGGATTTCCTGGAAAAGCTTATGCTCTAAATCTGCCGTGGAAATCCAAACTGGGTGCTGGAATTGCCATGCTCCACCTCACTCCGCACCTTTCCTCGTATGCGACTCGTGTCGGTGCATTCAACCCGTCGATGGTTCCATAGACTATTTTGAGATATTTGGGGTGTAAGTTTCTGGGGTTTTGTTTTTCTCTTCTGGGTGCTGAAATTTCTTCCAAAGAGATAGCTTCTTCGACTTTTTATAAACCCTAACACTTTATTTTTAATTTTCATTTTTTGCATTTAATTAAACACTTAATGTGATTAATTCCCTAATTAATCATCTCATTATAAAGAAAAACTGACACGTAGGATTAGTATTTCAACACGTAGTAAGAAAAAGCCAACTGTACAGTTAAACGTTATCAATTTAAACGGCGTTACCCAATTAGGACCTAATTGAATCAAATTGACCAAAATTAGGACCTATTTGAGCACCCCGCGAAAATTGGGACCTATTTGAAAAAAAGTTGACGAAAATTGGAATCAAAAAGGTATTTTAACCTTTAAAAAAAGAATCTTTAATTTAATCTTTATTTCATTTAAAAAATAGTGTTTTTTATTATATGTGTTGACAATAATTGAAGGTGATCACGGTGGATTGTTTTTAACATTTCAAAGTTTATATTTTTACTTATCTCATCACCATAATTGCATGAAAACATTACAAGTACTCCGGTTTAAATAAGATTGAAAAATTATATAATTAGTGACATATTAATCATATCACATTCAAATTTAAAAGATATAGCTGGATTTAAGTCGATTTTATAAGATAAATATAAAATCGTTAATTTAATCATATTATTTTTTAGACTTAATTAAGTTTTGAGTCTTTAATAAATTTAGAAATTTTTAATCAACTTCCTATTAATTTTTTATGATTCATCAAAGTTTTCAAAATTTAAAATTTTTCAATTGAGTTTTTATTGTTCATTTTTTTCTTTAACTAGGTAGCATGATGATGCACTTTAGTTAACTATTAATTGAGTGATGCGACGATTGGTTTGTTTAACTATACACTCTACCTCCAATACTCAATAAACATATTGAGTTTTGGTAAACAAATTAATGATGGTCTCATCCCCACTTTTGTCCTTTGGGTATTGTTTAGGTTAGTAGTCACTCATAACTAATCCCTTGAGTATTGTTTGGGCTTGTAGTCATTTTTTACTAATTCCTTAAGTATTGTTTGGACTTGTAGTCACTCATGAATAACCCTTTGAATATTGTTTGAGATCGTAGCCACTATTGACTAATCCCTAAGGTATTGTTTCAAATCGTAACCACTCTTGGTTAATCATGTATAAGTATTCTTTTGCTTTGTAGCCACTTCTGGTTAACCTCATCCATGTTTTTTTTTTAATAAGCCACTTGTGACTTAATCAAGTAGTATTTCTGCAAGCCACTTATGACTTAACAAAATATTCTTTCCACAAGCCTTTTTTGACTTAATCAAGTATTTTTTGAACAACATCCACTCATGGCTAATAATAAAGTTTTTTTTTTTTCTGTGAAACAACCACTAATGGATAAGATAAAAAGAGTATCTAGGTAGTGATAAAAAAATCATAAGGTTGCTCAGTAGAGAGATGTATCTTTGTTCATATATACAAAATTTGTGCATTGTCCTCTAATTTTATAATTGAACACAATGTGTTTTGATGAAGTTTTTTACGGACAAAAAAACAAATTAGGTAGCGTTTTGATACTATACAATGTGATCTATATATTTCTTCTTATTCTCGAGAGACATTATATGAATATGAAGAAAGTATCCATTGAAAATTTGTTTCTAGTAGTTGAGCAACTTCAGGCCTTTTGAACGTCCCTCTTGCATATGGTGAACATGATTGTGAAGGATGTCTTAAATGCACTTAATACAACGTTAAGTGATCTTTCGTCTTTTATGTAACATCGTGTCGCAACCAGAATCGTGACGGGAAAGCAAATCGAAAAGAAAAACGGGTTTGAAAGAGATTTGGAGTCGCCATCATAGTTATTCTGGAAAACTATGGAAAACCATAAAGATAAGACAAGTCTGCGAAAAACTAGATTTTGGATGCAGGAGTCGATTACGCGTAGGGAAGGTGTTAGCACCCTACAACGCCCACCCGAGGGCGGTACCTTTAATTAAAAATGCAAAGGTGATGTGGTTTTCAAAATGTTAATTTTCCCCAAAAATAAGACAAATAATACTAAAAAGAAACAAAAATATTTTTTTGATTTTTTGAGCCCGACAAGGATTGACTTTGGTCTTACATATTCTCATTTAAAGTAAGAAATCAGGGTTACGTAGTTCTTGAAAAGATATTAAAAAAAAACTATTTGGAAAATGATTTGATTTTTGGAGGTGAACTTGACAAGGACTGACCTTGCTCCTACGTATCTCACATCGGAGAATCAAGGATCACGTAGTTCTTAAAAGGTGTGGTTGTTTGAAAATGTTGGTATTTTTATATTTTTGGAATTTTATATTTTTTTTGGTATTTTTGAATTACTTGAAAATATGTGTCACACAACGCGAGCGGTAAGACAAACACTAAAGGGAAAGAAAATTATTTTTTGTATTTTTTAGAAAATAAGTGTCACACGGTGCGGGCGACCGAACAGACACTAAAAGAGAAAGAAAACTACTTTTGGTTTTTTGAAAGTGAGTGTCACACGGTGCGGACGACCGGACAGACACAATAAAGCAAAAGAGAATATTTTCATTTTTTTAGATTTTTTTCTATTTTTTTGTAGTTTTTATAATTTAAAATATTTTGTTTTATTTTTGTCTTTTTTTTTAGAAAATTATAAAGGTAGAATTTAAAAGGATAAAAATGAAAAAAATAGAATGTGAGGGTGCATGAATAATGTGAGGTACATGAAGTAAATGAGGTGTGTTTGTTAAAAGGTGGGGGTGTAGCGAGTAAAAGTCAAAAGTAAAGTGAATCTAGAAGGAGGGGTGTGAACTGTGAAAAGTGAGGTGCAATCTGTAACAACAAACAAGTCGAAAACAAATATGGGGTGCGAGGCTGGCAAACATCAAGGGTGCGTAAAGAAATACACAAACAGTCCAACACAAATAATTGAGGTGTAGAGATTAAAAACGGGGGTGCACAAATAAATAACATGGTCAGGCCCAATTTCTACTCAAACTAAACCTAATTAAAATTAAAGCTCTCATTTACCCATGGCAGCCGTCTCTTTGCAGCAGCCACCATGACTCCGACGGTTGAGACATGCGCTCACCTTTTGGCCACCACCAACGACACTAGCCTCCGCTGGAGGCCTCATCGGCGACGCCGTCGCCGCTCGCCGCTCCTCGCGTGAAACGGTCCTACGCCGTGATTAATGCCTCCCCGTTTCTCCAGCACATTCGAGACAGCACGACTCGCCACCACCGCACCGGCCACCGCAACCGAGTCACGCGAACACCACGGAAACCACCACCTGGCCGTCGCGACCCAAACCACCACCATGAACGTTGTTGCTGCTGCAACTAGAGCACGTCGACACAACGCCTGCTATCACCACCGTTAATGTCGCCGCTATCGCGACCTGTGCGCGTCACTGGTAGTGCCAACTTCCCCCTTCCCTACGTGAGGGTTTCTTCCTGGCCTAGGCTTTGCGCGCTCTGATGCTAGCATGTTGCGATTGTTTCCGCATTGTACCACCTTACCATAGCCATTTGCGTCTAGACGCGCCAGCAACAATGTCGTCGGTGATTATCTCTTCTCCCTTTCTCTATTTCAGATTTGTATTTGGGTGGAAATGATTGGGGAAGATGAAACGTGAATGTTTGGGGGTTGTTTGGGTATCTATTCTTTGATTTTATGCAGGTGAGAGATGAAGGTGAAAACTTGAAGATAAAATTCACCCTATCAACCACGACTTTGCTCCCTTCTCGTTGTAATCCCTCTCACTGTGTTCTTTCTGAATGCGTAATCCTCTGATTCCGTGGGTGGAGAACTAAGGAAGTTTCTTTTCATTTTTTTTTGTTGGTGTCCCCTTTTTGAATCTTAGTTTTTTCTTTTATTATGTCGATCCCTCTTTTGTTACATTTTGTCTCTACACCTTCCAATCTCGAGATTAGGCATAAGGGTGAGAGCAGATGTTGTTTCCTGCTCCTTCAGCTATCCTGACCATCGCCAGCTAGCTATTATCGGTCATTCCCAATGCAAAAAACATGATAGCATAGCAGTCATGAGTTTGATACAGAGAGACCTTACGTTACTTATAGTTTTCTTGCTCTTTTTTTTTCTTTTTTTTATATACATATTTTTTTGAAAAGGAAAAAAAATAAAAATAAAAAAGGTAAACAAAATATGATTAAAATCAAAATTAAAAAATTAAGTTTAAAAACAAAAATAAAATAAAATAAAATAAGAATAAGAATAAAACAAAATAAAAGTAAAATGAAAGTAAAATAAGATGAAATGACAAATCAAAATAAAAGTAAAATAAGATAAGAAAAAAAATAAAGAAAAAAAGTATTACCCGGACAAAATTGGGTGTTGACACATCGTAATACTTGAATGTACTAATCCTTTTTTGGTTAATGTTCCTTTATTAGATTTGTCCAAAGTGTTTTGTCTTACGAAATAGATACCCTTTCCATAGTTCATAATGCTAACATCAAGGAATTGTTGAAGAAAAACAACTTTGCCTTTTTTTTAAGACATCAGTTCATGTGACTTGTGCTCTGACAAAGTATCTTTTTGGTAGACAAAACTAACAAACATTCTCTACAATATTGAATAAGCATACATCTATGTCTTTGTATAGTATAAGGTTAGTTTAAATATATGTGTTTATCGTCTAAGCACATTCATGTCTTATCAAACATAAAACAAGATTGCACAATATTATATTATTTGTTAAAGTCACTTTCATTTTACACTATTTATTGTTGAACCAAACCATCATCTTATAGATGTTGCATGGCCATATTTTATACTTGGTTATTTTTACCACTTAATCAAATTCATGAGGTGTTGAACTTTTTCTTTATCATTCCATCCTCACCCTTAACATTTTAATTTGTTTCTTCTGCCTATGCACAATACTAATTGTCATTAGGAGTTGCTTACATGTTTCATACCAACATATTAATGTTGTGCACTATCTAATGTATAAAGCTTTGTACAACATCATCTTGATGCTAACATGAAAATTGTTGTTGCCAGTGAATTCTACCGATGCAAAACAATCATCCCAATTACTTTATTACTTTATCATACATGCTTATAGCAAATCTTCTAGAGGTTGATCTGTTGTCTCTATTTATAGATGTTATGTTG
This sequence comes from Vigna unguiculata, assembly GCF_004118075.2. Classification (NCBI taxonomy): domain Eukaryota; kingdom Viridiplantae; phylum Streptophyta; class Magnoliopsida; order Fabales; family Fabaceae; genus Vigna; species Vigna unguiculata. The sequence continues at coordinate 944,184 of NC_040288.1, read as the reverse complement.
AGCTAAAATTTACCTCAGTTTCTCGTGCTTTCAGACCACTTTCCCAAAATTTAGAATTGAAACAAGAATCTACAATCACCTTTATTATGTCAAAATTTCATTGGTTACCCAAAAACAAAACCCCATTAAAAATGTTGTCCCATTTCCATTATGAGATTTATAAAGGTTGTAATTCTCCTAGTGAGCGTTGATGTTCGACTTTTGATTTTATGCATGTTAGGCATTTGGATACATAACCTACTACACCCCTTTTCATTCCTTACCACTAAAAAATGTTTCATGAGTTTTGATACATCTTAATTGATCTTGGATAAAAACATAGTTTACTTTTATGCACCTTGTCCTTTGTTTTCCTCCTTTTATTGTATGATGTCCCATAAATATTGATCAGTTTGTTATGCCTCTTTGATTTGTTTGAGATAATTATTATTGATTTTCAAAGTTCCTTGGTACAAACTCTTATGTCACACTTCTACTACTAAGTTGAGACAAAAAACTTTTTAAAATAATCATCATTCCTTTACAATCACAACAAAAATATACAAGGACTTCCAGCTCAAGGCATTTTTTGCTACATTTGTCTTTCTTGAATGGTAAAATAGTTCAAAGTTATAATCTTCTAAAAATTATGTCCACCCTTTTTGTCGCATATTCAATTACTTTAGGCTTTTATGATCACTAAAAACTTTGAATATTATCCTATAGGGTGATGTCTCCAAAATTTATGGAAACCACTATCAATAGTTCTAAATTGTGTAACGAATTATTCACTTCACAAGGTCTTAATTTCCTTGAAGCATATGTAACAAAATTTTGTTTTTGCGTTAAAACACAACATAATTTCTGTCTCCATGCATTACAATACATTTCAAACTTCTTTGCATCCAATAGGGCTAAAATTGTTGACAAAGTTAATCTTCTTTTTAATTCTTAAAGACTAGTTTTGCATTCATCATTCTATTTTAATACTCACTCTTTTTTAGATAACTTGGTTAGTGGTAATGAAATGCAAGAAAATCCTTTAATAAACTTTTGGTATAATATCTAGCTAATCCAAAAATCCTAATGTGTTATTGCTTCAATCTTTGGTGGATCCACTATTATTCCTTCAATTGAAATAGCATAACCCAACAAATTGAAATTGACCTTCACCAAAATTCACACATTAATAATTTAGTGTGTGGTTGTCTCTCCTTTAGAATCTACAACATAATCCTTAAATGTTTTACAAGTTCTTCAAAGCTTTTTGAATAGATGATGATATCATCAATAAATGTCACCATAAATTTGTCCAAAAATTAGTGGAAAATTTGTCTCAAGTAATCCATGAATACTAAACATTTGTAGTGACCATTGTTGGTCCTAAATGCACTATTTGAAATATCTTTTTCCACACCTAAATTTGATGATATCCTGATTGTTGGTCAATTTTTGAAAATAATGAAGCTCCTCAAAGTTGATCCAAGATATCATTAATTATTAGTGACAAGTATTTATTCTTGATTAATCATTAACTATTTTTTTAATAGTTCCTCCCATTGTCTCTTCATCTCAACCAGTTCTACTAAAGACATAAAATATGTGGCAATATATATCATACTAGACCTTAGGATTAGGTCTATTATAAATTAAATCTTTCTAGTGATAACCCTGCTTATTTCACAATATCACAACAGATTGAAGTCATAGATCACTTCACAAAAATATATAGAAAATAGAGGATGTCAAATATTAAATGCAGTTGCAACTATAAGTGTGCAAATTTATGGCATACACCACAATGTTTAGAAAGATGTGATAGATAACGCAACATGTTTTCAAGAGTGTGTATGACAATTAAGATAAGTCATCCACAATTTGCCCAAATGTAACCTAAGATAATGTTTGTTCTTAGCTTGAAATAAACAAATTATCCAAACTACTTTCTAAACTTGAATTGCTACATCCAGAAGAGTTATTCATTGAACAAGACTATTTTACAGGGAACTCAACATCTTTATTAAAAGACTACTATAACATCTATCTACCGTACTCTTAAATTTTCATTCCATAATAATAAATGCATGAGTATTCGACGAAGTCAATTCTAAAAGGAACTCAAAAATAGTGTTTCGAAATCAATTGTATCTATTATACAATTCATATAATGTTATTTGAGACATTTTGGAACGAATATTATCCAACACTCTTAAAACGACATTCTAGAAATATTTTTTCTGTACTATAAATTTCACAAAGATTAAATATATTTTGTGTGCCTTTTTAATGAAAATTAAAATTAATTTATCTTTTAATTTTTAGTAAAAATTGAAATTAATTTCTTTTCGAAACTTTGACTTATCTTTAGAAATGTATAATTTTAGTATTTTTAATCAAATTTTTATTGAATTTAATTGACATTTCAAATAACATTGAAAACAGAAATGTGTCAAATAATGTAAACAATTTAAATGATATCAAGAAACACATTTAAAACGTCAAATAAACTTAACAAAATTTGGTTAAAAAAATTAAACTCATATTTATCATAAAACTTGTTTAAAACATCAAATAAACTTAAAAATTATTAGTTAAAATGACTGAATTCACGTGTTTTTAAAGTTTGAAGACTAAATTAGGTCAAAGTTTGAATGATTGACTATTTCAATTTTCACAATCAAGGGACAAAAATATATTTAACCCATTTTATAATGATAAATGAAAGATGTTTTTTGAAAATATTATTAATTCTACTCGATTTCAGAATTTTCATTTTGCAATGATAAATATTATTAGTGTTCTAAAGTGTCAAAATATTGTAAAATTGATTTCATAAAAGTCTTTCTCAAATGGTGTTGAATGCTTTTGTAGTATAACTTATCTTAAGAAATTAATTTTCCTTTGGTGTATCAATCTGAATTTTAAAAAACGTTTAAGGCAATTTAGTAATCTCAGGTCTTTTTATGAGTTATGGGTCATAGATACAAAAAGCCCAAACATTTTTTTAGTAGGCAATATATACAAATAATTCAGCAAACTTTCCAATTACCATAATAAGTCTTTATAATTTATATTTATCACAATCTTTGAATTAGAAATATTTGAGTAATTTTATCTTACATTCACACTTCTTATATTAATTTAATGTGAATACCTGCCCTGCGTATTTGTTTTAGTACAAATAAAAAGTAATAAACACAAATAATGCACAATTAAAAAGATACATTCGAAGATTAAAAAAAGTACATTGTCTTTTATTTCATCTATGAAGAAGAATATTACAAATCAGTCACAGAAATTTACAGACTCATGGATTGAAAGAAACTCTTAAAGCAGGATGGAAAAATTCGACCAGAAAAAGCAAGAGGGTGAAAAATAAATAAATAATTGCTCAAGAACTTTTGGAGCCTCAAAAAATAATATGGTCTTCTAAGAGAAAGAAATAATCTTCTTACGAATCCTTAAAATCCAGGTAGGATAGTGAGATCTGCTATTCCTTTAGGAAGATCAGCAATTCCTTTTAGCAAAGTTAACCTGTTTACTCTGATCTTGTCATCGTCCTATGAAAACACCAGAAAGAAAATTATACTTTCTGTTAAAAATATTATATTATGGTTATGGAACTCAAATTGCAGAATATACAAGATAAATTTTACAGTCCAAAGCACAGAGTAACTACAAGAAAAATCCTAATTTTATACCATGAATAACTTTTTGAAAGAAAAGCTGTGCAATATCAAGGCCTAATATTTCTGAACAAATTTTGTTCCTGGACTTATTTTATCTTGTAATGAGTCTTGATCGTTCAATTCACATGGAAAACTATTAAAGTGCTTGCATTAAGAGTCGCCACAAATATATTAACGCCTGATATGTAATTATACAAGTACAGTAAGATTAACGTACCACCATTACAAAGACATTGTTAAAGAAATCCTCAAGTGGCTGTATCAACTGACATGAAGTTTCTACAAAATCATCTATGTCAAGACCTGTATAAAGAAAAATAAGAATCATAATCATAATAAAGAAAATGAAAAAGAAATTCAGAAATGTGTAAAAGCGCACACTGTATCAGTAATTCAGAATTTCGGAAAAATTATATTAGATCTAGTGCCAAATTAAAAGAAAATTATATTGCCTAAAATAAAAGCGCACACTATATCAGTGCATAATATCAACTATAAACGAAAAATTGCGGGGCATATAGAAAGAAAAAGAAATACCAGGATGGATAGTCTTTTTAACAGACAAAAACGTGTTCCATAAAACTCTCTCTTCATTTGTCACAAAAGCAGCCTCATCCACCTAATCAAGTAAGTTTAAGAATGAAGAGAAGATAAATGTCAAAATAATAGACATAGTAGAAGAAAAACGCAGAAACCACTCGTAAATAAATGGTTCATGATAGAGATATGTTTATGACCCCTATTTCTGTATTGCTTTCTCTTTTATACTATTTCTAAGAAGGTTTGCATCGTGTAGTGATGCCATAGCCTTCTTTCGTTTGATTACAAAAAAAGATAACACACTAATAAAAGAATTAAGTGAAATTTAATATACATGATCATCAAGATAATATCAGAAACTGTTCGATTAATGAAATTTACCTTGAATAAAAAGTTATTGAAAGTGTTGTACTTTTCAGATCTTACCAATGAAATCTAACCACAATTCTTTCTCTTTGAGCTCTTAAATTTAGTTTTTAATCTGGTGGCTTTTATGTTATGCATAACTCAGATTTGAGAGTAATTTGGTTGCCCCTGTGTTTACAATAAAATAAGAAAAATGCATACCTCCGTATGAAGTTCATCTTCCTTCCCACGGACAATTCTAGTTGGTCGAGAGTATGCTTCAACAACTTTAGGAAAAAGGTTCCCTCTTGATAATTTTTCCATCTAAATCAACATTGTAAACAATCATGAGTACATAATTACTATTCAAAAACACTAAAGACTTGTGGTTATCACATCATTTAGCAAACCTAATATTTCCCATATTTCAGAAACATGTGACTACTCATATTACAGTAACATTTGGTCCTTAATTTCACATATGAACAGTTATTTTTCTATAGAAATTGTAATTTATATCCCTGCCAACTGGTACATTAAAGTGCTAAACCAAGAATCTAAGACATGTCTAAAGGTCTGTTCGGAGGAAAGAATTTGAATTGTGGTTTAGCTAATTTTAATTTCAATTCCAATTCTGTATAATCAAGAGTATTAAGATACTAGGACAAAGTTGATAAGCATGGATTAAGATACCAGGACTATGGAAAATCGATTTGGTTTTATATCAAAAGTCTACAACAACAGGGATTGGTGAAATGGTACCAAACCAAAGAAAGAGATCTACACATGTTTTTTATTGACTTAGAGAAAATAAAATTGTTCGTGTGACTTATATCTAGACTATACAATACATGCTTGACAGAAATAACTACTGGTGAAAAAAATGTCGGAGGTGTGACTAAGGACATTTCTACAACATTAGTACTCATTAATCTAGTCCCGGATATGCTTACAAAGAGCATACAAAAGAAGATCCCTAATTGCATGCTTTTTTGCATACGAAATCATTTAGATTGAGGAATCAAGGAAAGAGATTAACGTGAAACTTTCAAGAGAGACCTCGAAATCAATTAAGTATACATCAATGCATTATGAAATATGGAGCAAAAGGAAAGATTGATACTTACTTTATATGCTGATTTTGCTGCAAGACAGGGAAAATTTGCTCTTTCAACAAGGATTGACCGCACAAACTCTGCATTCACCCCCTTGTCAACCTGTTAACAAAATATTCTTAAAATATGAATTTAGGTCTAACTATTTCACAAACCAGCCAATAAGATAATATTTACACCCACTTATATACCGTAATTTAATCATATTTATAGTCGATGAGGGACCTCTCTAACACATCCATTCATGCAACATTTTGAACATGAGACTAGATATTTGTGAGGTATCGAGTGGTACGATAAGTTCTAACAAACTTTGCTAAAACAGGATCTGTTACCATCTTAGAAAGTGGATTTAGAACTTAACCTCACAAAGTTAACTTATAAGGTAAGGTTGCATCCAACCATGATACTTAATATAAATATCCATTAATTAGTTTGTGTAAAGTCCTTGCTGTTTTAAATGAGAAGCAATTAAGGAGTAATATGAATTAGATTTTATACAATACATTTTTTTGCCCCAAAAAAAAAAAAAAAATCAAAATCAAACCATTTGCACCCTCTTCTTCCCTTACCAGACATACCTTATTTTGCTAAGAGCAGTGTGTAAAACAATTGAAGTTAATTTGGCCATAAAGAAGCAAAGATAAATACTTGAGGTAAAAGATAACGGTATGAAAAGTTTAACTGTAGTCAAGAAAAGGACCAAATATTATGATTATAATACCTACCAGAAATTGCTCCAACCTTCGTGTAACAAATTGAAGTACCTAAAGAAAGAAAAAACTGTCTCATCAGATTTCAATCACAAGAAGCAGCAGAAATTGAATTTACGAAATAATCTCATCTTACATCATCGATTACATGAGGATCTACTTTAATGGGCTGGACTTCTGCAGCAAGTTCCAGGGCCTTTTTAAAATCTAGATTTTTATTCTTTTCCACCAATAGTTGCACCTGGAGTATAAAATGCATCTCTGAGTGCAAGGAATTGTGTTTATAGATTTTCTGCTTTTAGCAGGAGGGGTAGAGAGGGCGGAAGGGGAGTGTCGATATAAAAGGAAATAGTTGAAGTCTTTAACAAATATTAGACACATGAAATATATGTTGTACTTACAAGACCATATGAAATTCTTCGCAGACCAAATGGATCATTTGTGGAACTAGGTTGACAACCAGCAGAAAATAAACCTACCAGGCTATCTAATCTGCAGAAAACTATCATATCTCGTAAGATTCAGATCTATGTTGTCAATATCATTTGGACATATTCCACTATAACATGCACCGTAAACTCATTTCACATTGCAATGAAGAACATTCCATAATAAAAATAAGAACACTAAGGAATTAGTGGAAACATGACTTCCGAAAGTATAGGATAGCTTTATTTATTCTTATATCAATGTTATAGTCAAGATAAAGGAAAATTCTATTGTTGAAGTTATTAGGATATTTTAGAATGAATCAATTCTAGAACCTTTAGAATAGACAAGCATTTTACTGATCTTATTCTTATCCTTACTTTTCTTTGTAATCTTTCCTATCGTATTTTTTTGTTTTGAATTTGAGTAGTAATCTGATTGGCCAGAAAATATCTAAAAAAAATCTTCCAATTAATCGCAATCACTGTAAAGAAACAGGTAAGATATTTAAATTCTGGCATCAGCTCAACCTATCAGCAATTGCCAAAACTATGCCAGCATCACTTTCAGGAAGCGTGTCCCCAGAAAATCTAGGAAGTGTGATCTCAAACAAGGCCTCTGCAATCTGCAAGATGATAAATGACAAGGAAAAGCAAAATTATGTTTCTACCAACCAAACATGATCCAATGAAGTTTTAAATATTGCAGTGGTAAAACATGACATTTCAGATAACCGAATACAGCAAAAAAAAAAGTTAAACAACCTGCTCCGAGTATCCATCTCTAAGGGCATAGTGACGCCCCATAATTCCCGAAAGTGAGGTAAATTCAGTGACAACTGCAGTGGAAAGATCAGACATTGCAAGAGAGGCAGCATCACGGATAATATCTTGCACATCTTCACTGATGTCTAGGATGCAACTTAGTTCAGCAACCATGTTTTCAACACGAGTCATCTTATCAAGCATGGTCCCAAGCTTCTCCTGTTTCATTCCATGTTATTCAAACAAGCAAGATGAGAGAGGTTAAGAGATATATTTTCAACAACTTGCACATAAAACTATTATTGTCTTTATTTCCTGACTTTCCCCTAATTCCTTCTCAGTATAAACATTGAATCAATATTTGACCTGATTTAGAAGAAAAAATGACTAATGGAAAATGATAAATGCCTATTTATTTAACTTTCAAATTAGAATAATTGTTTTATATATATTTTGATTACTGTGAGATTTACATACAAGCACTTCAATAAAAGTTTAATTTGTAACTTACATGAAATAGAATGTTTTTCAGTTGCTTTCGGAACTCTGTAAACCTCTTACGAGTGTCCATCTCATAAAAGAACTTTGCATCTTCATAGCGAGCTCTACAAATATAATCCAAACAGATTTTGATGTGCCTTCTCCATTAAATAAAAAAAATATATGAAATGTGCACATTACATTGTTCAAATATGTTAATTTTATTCTTAGTAATTGAAGAAACGGTATTAAGGCAAGTCTCTTATGTATATATATATATATTGGACAACTCTACTCAATGTCAATTGGTTTTAAGTTGAAATATAGCTTGGTATTAAAGCCTCTAACTCATCTTGATAGTTGTCTATTCTGATAGGCCTGCTTTGTTTGGTAGGCATCTGTGGATGAGTGGTGCTGGAAAGTCCCACATTGTTGGATTATATTCTGTTGGATAACATTGCCTAATGCTAATTGGCTTTAAGATGAAATTTACCATTAAAGGGTATTAGAGCTTTGAGTCCAAGTAGTCAAGAGTTTCATTCATGTTGCTTCAATTCTTCTAAATGAAGTTAATTTCAGCACAAACTAGAGTGGTATTGTGTATTTTCTCAGCTTCAAGCCTAAGGAGCACTGTGCTCGAAAGATAAAACCATTAATGTATCTTTACCATTAGCTTAAACAGTAAGGAGAGTTTGCCCTTGACAAAAGCCATCAAATACAACCAACAACTAATAAATGTTTGATAACTCGTCAAGGACACCAAACCCAGGAGGAGCCTGGGCATCTCTTTTTCAATAAAATATATGACACAATTAGTTGAGAAAAGAACACCTGAGCACAGCTTCATTTCCTTTCCTCACAGTAGTCTCATCAATTACTCCATTTGCAACCTGAGAAAATACCATGCCATTTAATAAATAAAATTTCAAAATATGAAGCTACTTATTTTAGAAGACTAATTAATGGAAAGAACTTACAGCAACGAAATAAGGCAATAATTGTCCATTTGCATCACATACAGCAAAATACTTTTGATGCTTTTGCATAACCTGCGGGCATGGTGCACAATAGTAAGCTTCTATTTTCCATATTCTTCAAAACCTCACACAACACACACACACACACACACACACATATATATATAACAGAACCGACAGTTGGTGCTGAAAACCACTAAATTGGTGCAACCACAAACTGCTGAATTTGACATAGTTTTACTGATGAAAGCTTCAAGTTATATAACAAATTCAATACTTCCTCATGACTTGAACGATGCCCCTCAGAATCTTGAATCTAGTCTTCATCACTGCTCTGCCAACTTTCCTTGGTAATATCATGCAAACTCTTTATTAAATCCGAAATTGTATTAAAGTTTATGTACATTTTTAAATAAAATTTGCTTTATTTACAATTATTATCAATTTCAACTATCCTTTTATCTTAGATTATAGTTTTACCTAACTTGGATTTTGTACCATCCTCGTCAAGAGCCTAACCTGATTCACGAAAATGGATCAGACATCCCAATGCCGACCTAAAGTTTATGGACCCAAAAATTGGACCTAAGTCTGTCTTGTGACTACTTGGTATTTTATTAAAAGATATTATTGTATAGGAGACATTAGATATTTTGTTATTCGGCTATTATTTTTGTAGCTACTTTACCATTAAATTAAATGTTAACTCCCAGGGTCAAGGGAGCAAACTATTTTACCTGAGTAGTGCTCTTTACTTCACCTTAGGTCAAGAGAGTTATTCAAATTTTTGTCTTTTATATTTTGACCTGAGTAGTGCTCTTCACCTTAGGTCAAGATAGTTATTCAAATTTTTGTCTTTGGTAAAAGACACTCAATTTTTTATCATAACAGTTTCATATGATTTCATATATTTTGCCACAAAACATGTTATATAACATTGAAAAATACATACCCAATTCTCACTATTTTGAATAGTTAGACCAATAAATCAAGAACCGGTGTCTTTACTAGTTCAACAATAGGTCTGATTTTGAAAGCAATAACATTTTTAGTTCCATGTTATAGATAGTTACCTTACAATTTAAACACATTTGCAAACTCAGCCCTCTAATGTCATTTTTTTGTCCGGGCTTCTATGAATAGGATTGACAATAGTGACATACTACAAAAAGTGCAGGTCTCTCATTGTTTTTCTCCCAACATGTCTGTAATGTGCTGTCCCAGTTCTGTAATAATTTTCTACTGCAGCAAATTTTCTCTAAAATAAGGAATGATTAACTTACATCTAGAAAATGTCCAATTGCATTCACTTGAATTCATGGTGAACTATATATCTAAAATATTGTTAATTTTTACTTCAATAGTAGTTAAAAGTAAATGTATAGAATAATTGGTGCTGTTAATATTGGTTAATTTTACTTCACATGCGCAGGCCTTCTCTAACTCTCTACTTTAATTTGCTTTCTTGATGAATTTCCTTTTCTTAGTATTTGATCTAATCTAAGGATATAATACAATGCCTATTGAATAAAAAACTGCTTTTAAAATTGAAAATTTACATTCAGAAAAGAGTTGAAATTCTGTTACAGACACCTATATTTAGACTAGAGAATTGCAATTGTCATGAAGGAAAAACAGAAAACGGAAGAGTGACGTATCTAACTCTCAGGACTTAGGGTAGAATAAATTGATTTCATTCATTTATGCCAAGAATACATCAGTCATGTGAGACATGGAAGTAATGAGAAGGAGTGGAAAGTGTATTGTAGAAAGAAATTTAGAAATATAAATAGTTAAGAAGTTTAGTTGGGTGAGACTTTCCGAGAAAGTCCATATATAGTTTTATCTTGTGGGGTGAGGGGGAAGGAGAGTTTTCAGTTGTTGTGACAGGGAATGCCCTATGTAAAAGGAGGAGATTTCCTTTGTAAGCTGATTCTATGCTCAGAGTTGATAACTGCTAAAATAATACAGAAAGAAGAGTCTTAGTATATGTTTTTCTCTATCTTCTTTCTATTCTTTGAGGAGGCACCTAACACATGTACACAAGGCTGGAAAGCTAATTTAGGAATATAAATACGATGGTTTTCCAATAATTCTCCCAACAGGCTAGAGTTGACCACAATTAAGGTGGTTTTCCAATAATTCTCTTCAAAATAAGAAAGGGCACAATTTAAATATTACAAAGAACAAGCATAGAGTAATTTTACATACTGCAATATCACTTCTAAAAAAAAAAAATAAGAATGCGGACATCATCCAATCTGAGATGGAACTATGATTTGGACTGGCTTAATGATCAACAGAAACGGATTCCAAACAAAAATTAAAAAGCCAGAAAAAAGTGAAATGCTCACCATTGTTAAAAGATCTTTTGGAAGATCTAAGAAGGTTTCTTTAAACTTTCCAAGCACGGGAAAAGGAGCCTCAACAAGATTTACAACCTAATATTAAATATAAAAGGGAATTCTTAGAAGTGAACGCACGTGAACAACATTAATTAGAAGGAACAAAAATTTTTACCTCGTCAAGCAAACCTTTTGGAATAAGAATTTGGCCATTTACACCTTTTGCTAATGCATTAGATTGCTCAAAAATAATTTTCTTACGGTCCTGAAAAAGTACCCAATCTAATTATTTAGATATATTTGCAATTATATATATGCATGTATATATGAATTTTTTTATTAACAACTTATCAATTGTACCTCAACTGAAACTTTGATTCCTGCATTGTTAATTGCAACTGAATAAGATTCTGCCTTTTCCACCTGCGATTAATATAGCATGGTTCCTTATGTAAAAGAATGTAAAAGTCCCTTATTAAAAATGAAAAGGATACAATAGAGAACAAAGAAAACAAAAAGTATGGCAACCATTATATTGACCACACATACTAATGTAAATATATCTTTACGACATATGCAATCATCCCAACTCAAGGTACAAAAACAATATGGATGGACACCAATAAAGCTGACTAGAATTGAAAAAAACTAATTTGCAAAGACTGTTAGAAACTAAAGCAAACACTAACCAAAGAAAAACAATAAAAAACAAACTCGCTAACTCAACCAAATTATATGAATCAAATTATACCATTTTGTTCTATCAAAAGACAATTCCTTAAAAAGGTTAATCAAAATCCTCTTATAAGGTTTCAATTTAAGTTTGAGTTTACTTCCACTCTAAATATTTTGAACTATCCAATTTGATCAACCATTCTACCTAGGGTTTTTATTGGTCTTCTTCTCACATGTTCAACTTTTTATCATCTTTACGTAAAGAGGTGCCACCCCCAACTTCTTATCTAATACATTCATTACTAATCTTATCCTTTTCTGGTTTACCACACATCCACCAAAAGTCATCATCCAAATAGAATTTATGTTCTGGTTAGCACTTTATGACCCAACATCATTCTGTGACATAACCACTGCACTGTCGGTCCTATGACCACGAGGTCAAAATGTCTTTACAGCTTTAAGTTCAGGGGCATCATTCTATCACAAATAATACCTCAGGCATTCTTCCCATTCATAGCCGAAGCTTAAATCTTATGTTTAATATCTCCCTATAATTCTCTAGTAAGAAATAAATGTTCTAAATTTACCTGAGTCGACATGTTCCTTGCATATGACGGGCAGAATTATACATCAGCATGAGAAAAACTCCACAGATCCACTTTGTAACATTTTTCTGGAAAGATTAATTATATTAATTTATATCTTGGGTTTATTAAAGATTTTTCATCATAAGCCGTAGACATATTCTTAACTTTTTTCTGAGTACACTGATATAAGTTTTAATCTCAATATAGTTATGTGAATTTCTCCTATCAATTAAATCAGATTTTACTATCCTCTGCCCTTGTTCATGTCAGATTTGATACTTTCTCTACATGAAGCAGCGATCTGGAACCATTGGTATAAATTTACACACAAATGGAAGGGTTTTACTAGACACATACAGAATCAGACATGCATATGGACAGATATTTCTCAAAGAAATATGTTCTTTCAACCATGCATCAAACTAAAAGTCATAGAATAAAAGTGAGAGTGATAAAGAAAACAAGCTTAATTTGCAGTTGTAGAAAAGTGTGCTTCAGGCATGCACCTGGACAACAGCTGAAGAAGTATTACGAAGACCACAAGACATGTTTCCGCTGTATAATATATACAAACATGGAAATCGTTATTCACACTTATCAGATAATAAACTAATAAACAACACAAAGCTTAATAAAATTGTGTGTCAGCTAAGCCTTGGAATAATTGGCCAAGATATTATTTCCCTAGTTTTATTCTTTGATCTTTTTACTTTTCGCTACGTAGAAATCTCACACTCCCTCATGATATTCTTGTTTCTGGTGAGCCATCTTCAGTATAATAAAAATACTGAGGGATGATAAGTGAAAAGAAATGAATAAAGTAATTATTGAGTAGCTATTCCAACAACATAAATAAGAATTGTTTGTTGCCATCACTGTTCACACTGTTCATAGCCGACGTTATTATTCACTGTTCATAACTGCAAAAAACATAGTATAATGTAATGCATTGCCACTGAAACCGCAATGTAAAAACCCAGTTTATAATAATTTTCAACCATCTATATTCCTCTCTAATTGACTAACTGTTACAAACAGACAACTTAGACTAATTAGTAAGCACCTCTTTAATAGGGGGTCAGCTAACACTGTTTAGTTTATAAAATCTATTCAAAAGACATGGAAACAGTTATGAGTAAGCATACAGCTCACATGGAATTCTGTTGAAATGGTGTCTATGACAAAAAAAAGGCACAAAGTCCGGTATGACACATGGTTTAGGAGAGGGCAAAGTAGAGATAATACCTAAAAAGAATAAATTACCTTGTCACCCCAGCAAACGTAAATGGGACAACTACATCTCCATGAAGAGCTAAAATCCAACGGATAGGCCTGCTAAACATCACCTGCATTAAAAGTTTCAAAACATGTTAATTCATGTAACCTGTGATTTCCTTCACTCCACAATAAAACCCCATGATAGCATTATATGAATTTCAATTATTTATAACTTAATGATGCAGAGAATAGTTTGTTTTGTCCAATGCATCCTCTGAGTCAACATTCACTCCTTTTTCCTGCTTCTCATTCGACTGTTCTATGACAACAGGCAAATTGAATGTCCTAATAAACTAGTTAAGGAAACAAAAGTATAAAATATTTAATGAAAAAACATTGATTATATTAAAAACACAAGTTATTTAATACTTGTTCTTTTCAGTAACCGAGAGTATTCAATGGTTTTTAACTATATACCTTTAGGGCATTTATTATCAATACCCTATTATTAGTATATACTAATCACTATGTTAGAAACTTAATATTAAAACCATCCCTAAGTCTAGTGATCTCCAGAAATGTAATATAAAATCATCCCAATGTCTTCACCTAATAACTTAAGCTTTCGGAAGTGTTGGTTTGTGATATGACATCAGAGTCTCTATAATCATGTGATTGGTAGTTTGTTGCCCCCATTCTTTCAAGTACTAAAAGTCAAAATTCAGTATCAGCGAACAGGTATGATGGACAATGGGCCCGTGCAATGTCCATGTTTGAAGCACAAAAGGGCTGTGCATAAGAGGGGGTCTTAGATAAAAAGTTACTCATGTATCTTCAATTCACCTAACAACTTAGCTTTTGGGAGAGTTAGTTAGTTCACGACAAAAGCTATCTATCTTCAGATGTTTTATGATCTATGCTGATAAAGTGTCGTGTTGCCTAGTTATACCCACTTAAAAATTTAGCATACCTGAGAATTCCAACGCATTGTCTTTGGAAATGAAATTTTAGCAATAGCAGCAGGCAAATCTTCAGACAAGACCTGATAAAAGTAGAACAAATCAGTGGCTGTAGCATTTTTCCTATAAAATGTGTAAGAAGCAAGATAAATAAACCCTAGATGACAGGATGTATGATTCACATCTCAAAACTCTTGCATCATATCATGGAACTGCAGTCAGAACTTGCCCTTGAATCTATCTCAAGTGAATTTGCCTTGAATTTCCTTTTATTATGTATTAGATGAGAAACAATTGGAAAGACTAAGCAAATTTATGACTGGTATAACCGTAAATAGAAGAAATTAGGTATCTTTGGCTAACTATTAGATATCCATAAATGTGTTATGATAGTTGGAACTTCTATCAAAATCAGTTTCCCAACTTTAACATAGGTAACTAACTGAACATAATCAAAACTGATTCATCAAAACAGCTGGTATTCTCTACAGTCCCTTAGGTTTATACGTCTCAAAAATGTTGTCTTTAAGACTATTAAGTTCACAAAGCACTTTTTAGTGAAACCAAGGGTACAATATTGCACTATTATCTTAAGCTTCATTTCATTTAATGAAGTGCTCAGTTGACTCTGCATACAACATTTATAAATCATATTATTAGAATATGTCATAGTAATATTGGCCTATTTAATTGGTTTAGGATTAAAAGGTTTAAGGAAATACCTTTAAGAAACAGACACTCACATTTGCAATACTTGTTTTAACAGACCACATAAAACGCACAAAAAGGCGAGACAAAGAAATAAAGAACAAAAACCTCCAAAGCATATCTTGAAGACTCCTTTACACGTGCATAAACATATTCTGTTTTTCCTGCAACATCAGGTACCTATTACAGGACTGAGCTTATACAGAGGTATATTAACAGTAAAATACACTCACTCAACAAGTCGTTGCTTCTGAATACTCACCATCGACCTTTCTGTATACTAGGTCCAGTGGTACAGAGTATCTACGACAAAAACCCTCAATGGCCTGATAAAAATAATATAAATGTAGGCACCATTTCATGAACATCAACTTAGGATAAAAAGAAAAACCTAAAGCATTGTAAAACCTTTGTTGGATTTCCTTCATGATCAAATGCTTTTGAAACAGGAGGACCTCGAACTTCAACCTCCTTTTCAGCCTGTTTTGTGTAAAGATTTTCAACAGCAACCTGTGAAATTCACAATACGAAAAGTTTATGATTACTGTCATTTCATATCTGAAGAATTATAAAATTTGAATATTTTATGCAAGAACAAAACATAAAGTTCTTCGGTTGAATTTATGATTCTATCCATACATTTTGGTGATACTGTCTATTAATCTTGAAAGGAATTATTGCAAATGCTTCACATAAGATTTTATCATTTAATACAGAACATAGATTATAATGAGATAAAACTTAGAGGGTAGGAACAATAAGGGTGAGGAATTAAGTAAAATGCAATGCATCAAGAAAAAAGAATTGCATATGAAAGATAAAGTTTAGTCACGCACCACTAATCTACGTGGAGTGGCAAATGCTTGCACTTCACCATGGTTTAACCTTTGCCGTTCAAGCAGTTGCAGCATTAAATCTTTCAGCTACAGTGACCAGCATAGTAAAATCCATATTAAACAATGAATAATAATAACTCACAGGAAAAATCATAATACAAATATAATAATAGTTGCCTAGAAAATAGCTGAAACAATTTATAAATTATATCACGTAAAAAGTGAAAAAGAACACACTTGAAATCCATATGTGAAGTTAAACAAATGATAAATTGAAGGTTACTGTATTCATGATTTTTAATTAGATGAAAACAAGTCATACTTGATTACTGGCATCAACAACATCTTGAGGTGGTATCTCTTCAGTCCCAATTTCAAGAACAAATACTCTGGAATGATCATGCACCTATAAGCAGAGAAAAGATAGAATTTTAAATTAATATTAATATACACATTTAAATTAGTATACGAATAAATTTGAGGAAAATAATCAGTAAAAATACTCTTGCTTAAGCTAAATATTAAAAGATTAAGTTTCTCAATATATCACACCATTCTTACTGACAATACTTTACATAAGACAGGAATAGGTCATAAATGCAGTCTAAAGTTTGTATTGAGTTAATCATCAAATAAACTACATCCAGAATATGTACGTGTAAAATAAAATACAAGATGGAATGTTCTTTGAAGCAAGAATACCAGCAAACAGTAACAATTCTGCTACAATATATCTGTATAGGAAATACAATTCAGACATTTGAGGGAAATGACATTCCAGGAGAAACCAGCCAAGCCTATGAAGTGATATACTTCTAATGTAACGAGGTCATATATACTACTAACAAGACATGGGAGGCCAGTACAAAGCCTAGGCATCATTGTAGGGACCTCAATATAACAAGACCATATATTCTATTTGTTGCTAGAGAGGTGAGTCACTTCTTCAATTCATGGACTTTGACAGTGCAGATATTGTGAAATGCAATTTGTTAACATGTTCCTAGTTGTAAATGATTGTGGTAGACTGTTGGATTTCAACCTTAAATATTTCTAATATTCTTCATTAGATAACTTTGGTTCAACAACTTTGAATTTGGAAATATTAGCTGTCTTGTCAGGAAAGTCATGCAAAGGATAGCAGATAGTGACCAAGCAGCGATACTCTAATACCGTAATAAACGAAAGGGAAAAGAAATATATTAGAGTTTAATTCCCCTCTTGTAGGTTCTCATACTTATAGTAATAGTGGTAGTTCAGATACAATAAATGAGAGGGAAGAGTTGCTCAATAAAGCCTATTTAAGACCTATTCTAACCAAATAAATTTAAAAAAGGACAGATAAACCTATAAAGAAAATCAGAAACAGAATTTTCAAAGGAAAAAAAAAAAATTGCCTCAAGCACTATTAACATCAAAATTTCACACGGGATAAGTTGATGGGAGTGACCCACATGCAAACTAACCTTCCCACATGCAGCTTCCAAAACTCCTTTTGGCAATACAAAATGATCAGGTTCAGAGATAAAA
Organism: Vigna unguiculata; assembly: GCF_004118075.2. Classification (NCBI taxonomy): domain Eukaryota; kingdom Viridiplantae; phylum Streptophyta; class Magnoliopsida; order Fabales; family Fabaceae; genus Vigna; species Vigna unguiculata. The sequence continues at coordinate 926,292 of NC_040288.1, read as the reverse complement.
CCAAGGGGAAAGCCAAGCATCTCTCTTGTCTTCAGCCAAAGTTGAGCACATTGGCGAGCCAAACTGGAGAAAACCAAGATGGAGAAAAACATAAAATGTAGAGAATCCTGACAAAGAAGCATAAGAGATGACAAAATAACTATAGACTAATGTAATAAACAGTACTAAAACCCTAAAAAATCCAAAGTCCTCAAATGAACACTAGATTCGAGCTAAGGTGCTATAGAATAACTTAACTAGATGATCATTTAATCCCTGATAGTGTGTTTTAAACTAGAAAATAGTGTATAATTACTACTGTGCAAGAGTAGCATGAATCCGTCAGGAAGCCAAGTTTAATTTTAGGAAGGAGTGCACAGGATCTTCTCCTCTCAGTAACAGAATGGTTCATGTTTGATGCAGATTGCAAGGAAGGTGAAGGGGTGTTGAGATAATAATAGGAGGGAATGGTTAATGTTACAGTTTTCCTGAGAGTGAGGCAATAAAGAGGAACAATACGGATGGAAATTCTTTCCTGTGTGAATGCAGTTAGAGTATTAAGAAAATATTTTTAATTTATTACTCAAATTATTTCGTAGGATTAGTTTGTTACCTTAGAGTATCTTAAATTGTCCTTAAAGATTGGTTCTATTATCCTAGAATATCATCTCCTAGGGTTAGTGTTCATACTTTTAGTAATTATCACGATTTGCTTCTTTTTCTTTAAGTTGAATTAGGAGGTTATTAATTAGTATCAAGAGGGTTAGTTGCTTAGTCTTATACACAAGATCATTGTAGCAAATCATATTAATAATTCAAGGATAATGTGTTTTTCTTTTCTCCTCTCTCCTATCCCTTGAAAACTTTGTAATTTAACAAATATAAAAGGAGAAGGGGAAAGACAACAAATGGGGAGGTATGGAAGAGGTAGAGAGCAAGGACTCTCAGATACACGGCATTACCTATTTCTTGATTCAGTTCAGTTAAGCAAAAAATTGTAGTTTTTAATGAGTCATTTTCATCTGCTGAAATGAAATATATGAATGAAAAGAAAGATTTTTGACGAAACAACTTGTTTTTTTTCTATTTGTTCAACAATTGAATAATTGCAATTATATGTTACTAGTATAGGTTTTATCTTGTAAACATGGGTATTCTTTCAAGGATCCAGAGATCGTATTGGAATTGGGATCAGTTCTGCACTTTCCTAAATTCAAATCAGGCAAATACATGTATCCACAGAAGAAATAACACAGTATTTTCATCATAACTATGTGTACTTTCAATCTTGTCTATATCAAAATTGCACAAGTCTGGGCCATAAAAAAATATTACTCTTCCAAAATTTCTTATTTTGGAGACAAGACAAAAAGCCTTAAAGTTCATGAATCCTATATTTCCAAATATGGTTGATATGTGATGAATATTTTGCACTAGACAAAAAAAAAAGTCAAGAACAGAGTTGTCTCAGCATTTGAACAAGAATACCATAGATGATAACATTAAAGACAAGAACTTTAGACAAAATATCACCAATGTATCCAACTTTCGATCAGATAGATTTTCACAGGACAATATCATGACAATCTCAAGGATTAATTTTCAATTGTGATTATGACTTTACCAAATTATGAAAGTGATACAAATATATATATAGATGCTTCACAAGTCAGGCAACAAGCACTACCTACGCATGCGGCCAAAATAGCGAGCACGCTCTGTTACTCCAACAAAGCCTCTGGAGTCTAGGATATTAAAAGCATGAGATGTTTTCAGAAGCTGATCATACCTAGCATGTAGTGGTAAAATATACATCAGAAGCAGAGACAGAGAAGAAACAGAAAACATATTGAATAGATAATGAGAGGAAAAAAATCCGAGAAATAGAATATGTAAGTCATAAACATACGCAGGGATTGCAAAGCCAGAAGAAAGTAAGGTACGAGCTTCCTCCTCAAAGAAATCAAAATGTTTTTGAACGTGATCAACACTAGCATGCTCCAAGTAGTATGCACTCATTTCCTTCCTAGAAAGGACAAAAAGTATCGTCACCACTAATCAACAAAAAAATCAATATTACTGAAAGACAAATTAGTGACCCATAAGAATAAGAGTAAAAGTGAAAAAAACTGAGATTTGTACATTATAAATGTTGAGATCCACTATTGAATATACGTATCATCAAAGTAGAGCTTCAGGTTGAGTTATGCCAAGCCAAATTCAAGAAATCATATCAACTGATATCATTAAGCTCTCTAACAAATTTCAAATTGAAATATGATATAATTGTGCATTATTTAAAAATTGAAGTTTATAAGAATTTATAAAGATCAACTGCAATGAAATGTATGTGTAATGAAAAACACTAAAACAACCCATTTTGCATAATCAAATTCAAAATCACATACACGGAGGAGAATATATTCTTGGAAGCTTGAGTGTGACAGTTGTTTAAATGTCATAATTTTTTATTTGAAAGAATACAAATATATCAATGGTGAGGAGGAGATTATAACAAAAAAAGGGGGACACTCGCAAAAAGGTAAACAATAAAACCAAGCTTAACTTTTTCCTTTGCTAGACATCGGATGCCTATAACCTAATTTTTTTCCCAATAGGATAACCAGTGAACATATTCATAATTTAGGATGAACAACCACTAGAATGGTTCATGTATCAACATGGCATCTAAAATTAATATATTTTAATCATCTTAAATCAAAATTATCTACTAAGCACCTCTCAGAGATGTATCTCATGGCTGATACACAATTTGTATCCATCCCCCATTTTTTACAACAAAACATCTTAACTATTTGTGATACCCCAATATATTACCTAACGCTCAAGTTTAGTCAACCCTTGCCAGAGTCTTCAATATTTTCATCTATGCAATTACTGGGGTTTCTATTCCAATCTTCCTCTATCTTTCTAAGCACTTTAGTAAAGGCTGTTCCACAACAAGGCATTTGCATTCATGCACTGTACAACCAAAACTCTGTTGTTCTTCAGTGAAAAATGAAATAATTAAGATGAGGAAAATGAAAGAGGAAGCATAACACAGTTCAATTGTTTTTCTCTGCTTTCCCAATTATAATAAGTGGGGTACTACAAAATTGAGAAAGATGTCCTCTCTTCAGCCTTTAGTCATCACTTGTATTCCTCTCTTCTTCCATCCCCAAACTATAAGTCTTTTGACCTAATGTGTTCAACTTTGTTGTACTTGTCTTCCAGTACTTTGGTTGTCTTACTAGGATGTTTTGCCCTTCTCAGAACTCTCATTTCAAAACATGAACTCTTAGTTGAAAAAAAGTAGTTTCCTGCTTTATAGCATTTCATTTGTCTTTTTAACTTTCCTTGACCTTCTTTACATTTCGCAACCAATTCAGACCAAGAAAATGGCCATGTAACCATAAGCATTTTCCCCTCATCAAAATGTTTTTGATATGTGTTGGAGATCCCACATAAACTAAAAATATGACCAAATCATAGTATATAAGTTAATGCACATCTCATCTTAGAAGTCGAATTTGTGAGGTTGAGCAAAACTTAAAGTTCACTCTCTAAATTGGTATTAGAGTCTATCCTAACAAAGGTTGTTAAGTTTATCGTATCACCCCATATCAGGTCCCCTCTATTCCCACGCTCAAGATATCCAGCCCTCAAAGAGAGAGGGTGTGTTAGAAATCTCACATTGACTAAATATATGACCAAATTATACTAAATAAGAGGGATGCAAACCCCACCTAAAAAGTTGATTCTTTTAAGTTGTGTTAGACGTAAAGTCCACTTTCTAAAAAGGTATCAAAGCCTATAAGAGCATATCTTAATGAGATTTATTAGACTTATTGTGCCACCTGTTATCAACCCACCCTACTCCCATGCTCAAGATGTTTTGTACTCAGCGTGAGTGGGTGTGTTGGAGATCCTACATCAACTAGAGATAAAACCAAATTATAGTACATAAGTGGTGCAAACCTTACCTTAGCAAGCTTAGATTATACTTTTTAAGAATGTTATAAGAGAAAATGTAAAATAAAATATAACAAATAAAAAGGAAAGATTTACTTTTTTATGACATCAACATATTTCACTACAAAAAAATAAAATGAAATGCAAATCAAAGCCAGTGGTTAGAGTGATCAAGTACTCATTCTCCAAGAACAACTCTCCATATGTAATTCCATCAGAATACTTTATCTTCTTGAAGTGATCAACCCCCTATCACAAAATTTATGAAACTTAATTAATTTATGGGTGATAGAGATTGGTTGAAGAAAAAAGAGAACTAGCCAACTTACTTGCAGTAACATAAGGATACGCTCAAGGCCATAAGTAATTTCCACAGATACAGGTGATAACTGGAGACTTCCAGCCTGGAGGGAGAGAGAGTTGAGATCATGAAATTAAATTGGCATATCTTTTTTGTTTCAATAAAAGAAAAGCATTCAAAGGCTGAATCATGGAAAATGACCGTAAATAAAAAATCTGTTTTCTTCCCCTCTTTTTATAGAAAAAAAGTCCCTATCTCTCTTAAGCAGAATATTCTTCTCTCTTATAAATTTTCTTCTCCATTACAAAATAATAATAAAAATTCTGTCATGGCAAGAAAAACATACCTGCTGAAAGTAGGTGAATTGTGTAATCTCCATACCATCCATCCAAATTTCCCAGCCCAAACCCCAAGCACCAAGAACCTATATACATTTTCAATTCCCATATGGATGACATCACAAATTTATTAGATTTAAAACACACAAAAAAGAAAAAGGTTTAAATTTCCTTTAAGTAAGCAGCATGAAAAGATTTAAAGCAGAACAATAAACATTACCGGACTCTCCCAGTTATCTTCCACAAATCGTATATCATGTGCAGTAACATCGATACCTATCAAGGATTTATGCACTCCACAAGTTCATATTCAGAGTTTTTGAAGTGGAAAATGGATAAAATAGGGTATAATAAGAACTGCACAAATTTCAAACTGTTATCTCGTTTTTAGTAGTTAATTAATCTAAATTTCTTTCACCTTATTTGCAATGGTTAAGGAATATCAGTAACTTAATTTCAAGGGGAGTAAACAGTGAGGCAGTAAGACCATTTTCACCTCCCTTATTGGGATTACAAAGAGCAGAGGTGTTAAACTCAAGAGTGAGAACACTGAATTATGTATTTTGTTACCCAAAAAAATATCTAGTTTTAGTCCCCAATTTCAGTACAAGACACACAACACAGGTTTTCCCATTAACAAGGATCATGTTTGGCATCACTTCAACTAGTTGCTAGCGTTTTGTTCTTTGTTTGACCTTATTAGTAATGTTTGATAAATAAGCTATTTTTAGTAGCTTGTTGCATTTTTTTAAATGCTACTTGATGTAGCGTTTTTTCAAAAACTAACTTCAAACCTTTTATATTTATTCCCATTTTTGTACTTAAAATATTTATTAAATTTTTTCTTTACTCTTTTTTGTACAAGACATGAATGAATTTATTACACTTTTTTCTTCATTCACTCATAAGACATGACTTCATTATTTTTATGTTTTTAAGATTTAGTGGGATTTTATTTATTTTTAAGCTTTAAAGCATTAGCAAAGGTAAAATATTTATTAAGTTGAGGTGGTAGATTGTAATTTGAGACATTGATATTGATAGATGATAGATTTGTTCTATTTTTATTAATTTTAAACATTTTGCATAATACATTGTCTGTTTTACAATCACACTATTATTTTTAGAAATATACTTCAAGATATTTCAACTATTACATTAATTAACATAATGAAAGTGTTATTATGTCTATTTAAAAATATGCTGTTTTTAATTTATTTTAAATTTGAATAGAAATATCAAAAGGTATAATGTAAGATTAATAGAATATATAACAATTCAAAGTAAAATAGATGTAATTAAAATAATTTATCTATAAAATAAAAGCATGATATTTCAATGATATTTTTGAAATTGGATTCTGTTAATTTTAAAATCTGCTAAACTTTAAGTGTTGATAAATGACGGGCCAAATGGGTACTTTTCATGCTCTAGAGGTGATAGACAAGGAGACCCTTTATCTCCTCTGCTTTTTTTGTCTTGCAGAAGAAGTGTTTACAGAAATATTACGAGTGCATCATGTTAAACAACAGATAATTAGTAACACACAACTAATCAGCCATCATTTACAACAGTAAGATCCATACTTGAGTAATATTCTAACTAGTGCCAACTATGTAAATGAATCTAGACTGAAATTCTTACAGTCAATAAACATCAACAAACTCACCCTAACTCCCAGAACAAATTATCCCTTCTAACCTAAAGAAACAAGCTCCCAAAACACAAATCCTAAAACCAATTAAAAGATCACCTTTAGTAATTAGAATGCACATTGAAGAGGCAAAGACATCTATGATATAAAAACTAATAGCGCCTGTGCACTCTCGACAAGCTTAAGAAATTGAAATAACTAGTAAAACATCCGCCCAAAACCATAATAAATAGAAAGGAACATGCTTTTGTTCACATCAAAGCCTCTTAGTTTTTTTCTTAAAACAGAGTTTTCTTACTTCTTTTGTAAGTTTCTCTTCCATTGTCAAGCGAGTTTTCTATGTGTATGCTTAATGCTCATAAGTCAACAGATAAACAAAAAAATATAATCTATTTCAAGTGAATCAAAGATTATCAGTCTCAGTTACAACCTAAAGCAGTGAGGCTGCGGATAAATAGATCCTGAGAATTTCCAGGATCAGGCTTCAATATCACCTGAGATCAGAAAACAACCAAGAATTCAATGCTAGAAATGAACACAAGTCATTCAAGAAAAAACAAGCTTAACTACAAGTTTATGAATTTGATCATGTCATCAAACTTGACCTGAAATTGAGTATGTCTTTGGAGCCTATTTGGGTTTTCTCCATATCGACTATCATCAGGGCGGATGCTAGGTTCCACATACCTAACATCAAATTAATAAAAAAACACCATCGATTTCAGATTCAAAACCCTCCTTGCTCTGCATTCATACTCATAAATAAAATTAACGAATTTTAATAAATGAGTATTAAGAACTGTTCTTGTCAAAATCTCTTGAGGTCTTAACTAGAACATTCAAGTGTGTTCCTTTCACATGATAATTCCAGGCTTATTTATAGAAAAGCAGTTGCAATCAGTAGTCAAGTTGTTGCAGTATATTATCCACATAATCAAGCTGTTAGTTTGTTGTCATTTTGGTACCTAGATATTCCGGCTAAACAGGGAGGGATTCTGTAATGTCCAGAGAGCAGTTAAAAATTACATATGTAGGTAACGGCCATGGCCGACTTCAATAACCTCAATGTCAGGCCACGCTAAGGTAGTTCAGCATACCTCACTCCAGGACTGATCATTCACGCTAATGAAAATCAGCAATAATAATCTACTTGAGGGTACGCAAACCCTCAGTTTCGAGTTAACTAAAAAGACACTCCATTCAAAGACCGATCAAATAGCTCGACATAGATCAATCACAGCCTGAGGGAAGGAACACAGCCCCCCAGTCTCAAGCTTACTAAACACAAACACTTCAATCTTAAGTTCATAAAACCACTATGCCTCCTATGTAAAAATAGACACTCCATCCCAAGCCCAACAACATAGCTCAACATAGATGGTCACAGCCCAACTGAGGGTACAAGAACAAATAGCTTCCACTCAAACAAGTTTACTTAAAACCATAAGTATTTTCTGAGAAAACAAAACACGCTTCTAGTAGAATACAACAATAGAACTCAGTAATCATTATATTCACTGCTTCAGGGCAGGGAAGGACATGCGCACTAATTTCAAAATCATTACAAAAATTTCTTTGACAGAACAAAATGGATATTTTAAAAACTAACGCATAAAGCAATAACTTACATCTAAAACATACTTACGCGACATTCCATGGTTCAGGGCCAAGAACCCTTAAATATGTAAGAGGATTCATAGTCCCAGCTCCAACCTGCTCAATACAGCAAAATGAAAAAAAAAATGGTATGAAAGAAGATTCAATGCAAATTCCAAGTTCAAACTGAACCTCACTACTTGAAGCCAACCCTTAAAAGTATACAACATTTACAAGAACAACAACAATAATAATATCATATATTAAGAGAAAGTGGTCCTTGCATTGAGTCATTGATAGAGCGAAGAGTTTATACACTATCATCCAATTACATATTGCGTACAAATTAGTTGACTTACACTACTTAAATAACTTAAAAGTCATACCTAACATAATTTCCTATTGATTGTGAATGTAAGAGTTTTTCCACATACAATTCACAAAAATTGAAGTAAAAAATATAGAGTAAATTACACTAACACTCCTGAGGTTTTTTGAGATGCACGTAACCCCTCCTTATTTAACATTCACAATAACCTCCTTCGTAGGGTACAGGATGCAATGTTTGTTAAACAATTAAAAAAGGTTAATGTAATGTTATATGAGGTGTATGTGTCAGTGTAAGGATAAAAAAGCAGGAGAGGTACCGTGTCCAATCTCAAGAAAAAAAAAAAAAAAAAAAAAAAAAAACAAACTCAGGCGATGTCAGTATAATATACTCAATAATATACCATCGATACATTTATAAGACAATTGAACCAAATTGACGAGTCACAATGCAGCAAACTAGTTTAACTACCTCTGTGTTGCTACATTGCATTATGGAGCATCCAACAGAAGCCCAGTATTCCTGCAATTTCCCGTACAAGATAAAATAATTGAACCATCGAACAGTCTTCGTGATAAATTTAAAAGAAAAAACGGAAGGATAATGTGATTCTGTTGATGCAAAGACCTGAAGGCGCTGAATGGCTTGCTGGAAGGTGAGGGTTGGGGGGTTAGCGGAACGATTGTCGGACTGAGTTGAAGCAGACGAGTGGCGTGAGAGCGAAGGTGAAGGTGGAGGTGGAGGAGGGGAATGGGGAGTGGTGGTGGCGGAGACGGTGGTGGCGAAGTGGCGGCGGCGGAGGAGGGAGTGAGAGAGGCAGAGGCGAGTGGTGGCGTGGGGTTTGAGAAGGGAGATGACTAAGGGCAAAGCGAGGATTCCCATGGCGCGACCACGGGTGGTTGTTCCAGAAATGGGGGATAAGATAGGGTTTATCAAGTTCAAGCTTTTCGTTCCATTCGCAGAACCTGTTCTCCCAAATACTATTTGAAAATAGAACCAAAGAACAAAAACCGTTACTACACTACACCAAAGGTTGGGTGACCATAAATATCTTTTCAAATTTAATAAATAAGTTGGGTTATTGTGTATTTTTCTATATTATATAGGGAATATGCCTGACTTTTAATGAAAATTTGTATTCATTACTTTTATTTTAATCATTTTTTTTATAAAAAGATTAAGTAAATTTGAGTGCCATAGCATTTATGAATGGTTTATATTGTTGAAAAATGTATAAATAATTATATAATTGGATATAATATTTATTTAACTATATTTCTTAAAATAATATCAGAGTTCTTCATAATTTATCTCACTGAGGTGTCTCGGCATCATGTCACTTACTTTCCTCTTTTTAATTTTTTTTAATTTGTAGCGTGAGAGATGTATTGAAAAGTTTACATCAACAAAAAATAAGACATGATTATATTATGTTGAAATGTATAGTTTAGTGAGAGATCATATCATGTATTGTAATATATAAAATATGTGTAAACTTCACCTAAGAAATTTATTATTTGAGTTTGAATTAGGTTTAAATTCAGATTATAATATGATATCGAGTGAGATTTGTTAAGTTTATCTTGTCATTTACTATTAGATCATTGATGGACCACTCACAATTATTTAGTTTAAGGCTCAAGAGGTTTAGTTTGTAAGGTACTATACTAGTGCTCACTAACTATGCAAAAATATAAATTACTACAAGAATCTTTTCTCAATCATGGATTATGGATTGGTCAAGGTTCTTGATACCATGTAGACACAAAGAAATATATGAAGAAGTGGATTATGTAGTATTAACCAGGTATAAAATGTTACAAAAGTGGTGTTATATATACACACAAAACAAACCCTAAAAGCCACAAGTAAATGGATCTAAAACATGGACCTATTCCAACATAACTCAGGAATATAGAGTACATCACTTATTACCTATGTTTTTCCTTGTATCTCCCATTTGATATCCTATGTGCCTTGCATCGCCATGCATGTGCCATTTCCCAATTTTATAAAATGTGAAAAACATTCATCTATCATGTGAAACCAATTCTAGTTGCAGTCATGTGGCTGCTACAACCACTATAGAGAAACCAAATGTCCTTTGCCTATGCTTTTTTTTTTCTTGCACACATGCCATCACTACTAGCTTTTATTTTTCATATAGTTTTGTATAGTTTGTTATTGCCTTTTCCCATTTAAGACGTTTTTACTGAAAATAACCCAATTGATGACACTTAAAGCACTCAATAGTTGCTTTATTGAATGTTTTACCTCTTCCTCGTCCTCTTGCATTGTCATTACCTCTTCCTTACCCACGACCGTGTCCTCTTCCACTAGGTTTCTCCTCACATGCAATTTCCAGGGCTTGATAATCTCCTTCTCGTCTCGTCACCTTAATAACTTTTGTTCATGAACAAGCAAGGAACTTTGAGGTGCATCAACGGTAAGTTTGTCTGTATTTGTTGCTTTTTCAATGGGACACACAATATAGTCAAAATTCTCTCTAAGTGTGCGTAAAATTTTCCCCATGATCTTAGCATATGTCAAGCCTCGTCTAACAAACAAGTTTGTAAAGTTGAATTATAGATAAGTTCACTTCCTTCCTAATATGACATAGACAAGTATGTCTTCTCATGGTAAAATGGTGGTAAAAGTAAATATGACTAATGAGGTACTCGTAGTTAAAATTGATTCCTTTTGAAAGAAAGTACCAATACACAAAGGGATTACAAGAGAAAATTGTTAGGAATGCAATGTGAGTTAAAAGTTGTATTAAACTTTATATGGTGGAATGTTGAAATTCGTCAAAATCATTCAATTTGGTCCATTTATAGTTAAAATTCATTTATCCCAAATAAAAGTTAACCAATACATAAGCGATTTACAAGAAAAAGTTATTTAGAATGCAAATTTAAGATGAATCAAAAGACCTATATGTATGAGTTGTAGATAAATGTTTTTGTCATCAAGTCAAAAACAATATCGTAAAACTCTTATCGACATCAAAGATATATTAAAGAATGCACTAAAATTATTCTAGGTCAATATATAATATAACAGACCTTATATAAACTCTATAAAAGTAAAAAAATTAACATGTTTCATAAAGCATATTTAATGTATATTTATGTTCTTTTGTGCATAAACAAATGTTTGAAGATAATACCATGGTTATTTTCTCAACTCTTTACATAAAACATTTTTCGTAAGTTGAAGAATAAAAACATAAGTAAACAATGAGAAGTTTTTGAAACATTTTTAATCTTAAACTTCACATGGAGAGCGTTTGTGTTCATATAATGAACTAAAAAAAGATGGTACTTATTTTACATCATCATTTTTTATCATTAAACTGTTTTAAAAAAATATTGAAATCTCACATAATAATATATGTGTTTCAAACAATTAACAAATTGTTTAACAAGAGAGTCTTCGTTTGAAAAAAAAAAATTAAAAAATAACTTCATTATTAAAAATAAAATATTTTATTATTGTAAATAGCATTAAGTGAGTAGTTAGATACATTTCCCAATTATGTAACTCATTCTCCACTGTTGGAAGTTTGCAAATGAAAGATAAATATATCTTATTCTATATCATTTTGAATTTCATGATTATTAAATTCAATTCTAGCATATTATGAATAACTTTTAAGTATTATTTTGAAAAGATATAAATATGTTAATTGTTTTCCTTAGTCTCTAAATAGATATGTAAAATTTAATCTACAAATAGATATAAATAGATATGTAACTTTATTATTAAAAATAAAATCCTTGTGAATTCTTAATTTTATCAAAATAAATTAACTAACACCTATAATTAATTAAAGAAATTATTATTAAATATGACATGTATTATTAGATTGTGAATTTTTATTTTTATTAGGAAAAACTGTGACATCCCATTTTAAAAGATATTACTACCAATTAAAGCGTCACAACCATTTTGATAACGAGAACCATTCGGATAAACATGAAACGCACGAAAAGCAACTAGTACAGTCATCCATAGGAGTAGTTAGAGGAAAACCTGGGCATACAACCATGCCACAAATAAAAGAAAACTAACATAATCCAACAGTTTTGCAAAAGGAGTCGCCACTGGGCAGCCATTACAAAAGGCCTCATGGCCATGAAACTGATCCTAAGGTCTTCAAGTAATAAAATCTAAACCGCACCGCTGCTGTCCCCAGATCCATCTCGAACATTCCTCCCATCTGCTCCCACCAGTAAGGTGATCATCGCAAAAGAGAAGGACACAAAACATAACATACACAGAAAGCAAGGGTAAGCTAGTGTAACATGAAACTTATCATAGTGTAAAAGAATAAGCACATAAACATTCCCAGGCATACAACACAGAGACACATAAGTCATGTCATGACAAACAAACAAGACACTATGACTCAATTATCCGGATACATATACTAAGATCGGATTCACTGGACGCTTGCACTTGTGGTGGCCTCTACTGCTCTGCAGAGCCATTGCCAATGAGTTTCACCCTACCACACACAAGGTTAGCCTTTAAGCGTCTAAGGCCATTATCCTGCCAGAGACTAGGGCCTCCCGCTACTCTCACCACTTGGGTCAGATTTCTCTACCTGAGACTCACTGACCCTTTAGAGTTTCGGGATGCGATCCTTACTTGAATCCTTATCTCAATATATACACTACACGCCACCATAAAGTCTCCCCATGGGACTCATGGAATTACGCCTATCTCACAATCATCAACATGTTTCTCATACAATTCCCACCTCTTTTGGTCATTCATCCAATTCTCATGCAAGTTCTCAACCAACCAACCAAACAAATATCCATGTGTTATTCACGCCAACATACCAACTTTTAGTTCATAAGATTCAAGCACCCAAGCATATTCACACATATCATATTTAGAAAGAATAATTTAAATGGCACATGCAACAAATCATTCAAACAGCCAGGGAAACATAGCACACTCTCGCGAACTCGCTCAGGCGAGACGCTGGCCTTCCTGACGCAGCGAATTCTCGCCCAGGCGAGATAAGCAACATGGTTTTTTTTTTTCGAATTCTCGCTCAGGCGAGACCTCCTCGCCTGAGCGAGACGTGGCGTCGCTCAGAACGTGGACTGGTCGCCTAGGCGAGCGTTCGAGGCGGAACCAGGGTGGGTTTCTGCTATTCTCGCCTAGGCGAGGCAAGCTCGCTTGGGCGAGAATATCAGCTGCCTTCACTGTTTCACGCATGCAGGACCACAGATCAGCCAAACACAACCATACCAAGCATTCAGATACAAACCCAGGCACATTTAACCCATTTCACGCGAAAAACAGAGATGAAAACAGATGCATGCAACGAAGACCATAGATCTAGCTTCCCTTACCTTCGATTGAGCACCAAAAACAACAGATCCGCAATCCCCGAAAATGGCAGCTCCAGAACCAAGGAAGTGAGCTAGAAACATGGAAACCAGTACAGAAACACGAGTACAGAGTTAAACCCTACCCAGACCAACGTACAAGACAATGGGAAGGAGAAAAACGGATTAAAGATCTTGAGTTTTAACTTACCTAGAGTACCGAATGGCTTAGGCTAGCTTGGAAATGGGAGTTGATTACGTGCCCTAGCAGAGGACAAGAGAGCAGAGGAAGCTGTTGTTCTGAGAAGGAAGACAAGAGCAAATGAGTGAATAATGTAGGGTATAGGGTCCTTCTGTAGGGCAGGGCCTTGGGCCTCCGAAAAGGCCAGGCCCAAACTCTATAGTACTGAAAAAAAAAAAGGCTTACAAAAACATACGACAAAAGATAATAAAATTATAATTATAAAAGTAAATATAAATATACTTTATAATAAAAAAATAATTTTTATTTATTTTATAGATACTTTTTATTATAAATAAATATTTTAATTTTAAAAGATGATTAAATTAAAATATATTAAATAAAAAATGGTTAAATTTAAAAAATGATTATTTAAAAATAAAATTAATAAGGTAATTTTTTTAATTTAAAGGATTATTTATTAAGTATAAAATTGGAAAACAAAATGGCAAAGATAAATTATCATAATTTTTAATAATGAGGAGAAAATAAACTTCAAATTTATTTTCTTTTGAAATTTGATTTGATGAAGCACAACAGAAATTGTTTTTAGAAGTAAAAGACAATTTTGCGAAAAACATGTTGAAGTTTTTTTAAAAAATGAAAAAGAAAAAATCAAAGAAACCGACCAAACCCTTCTCCATAAAGATGATGATCAAATCAATGTTTTGATCTGTGGCTATCAAATCAAACTCAAATTCGAACTTCATCTCACAATCTAATTGGAACCCAAAAGGAAAATCAGAGAATGGGGAACGAAGAAGAAGAGGAATTGGTGGCTGAAGTTGAAGCAGTGGAAGCCGTGTATGGAACCGATTGCACCGTTCTCAGTTCATTTCCTCCCCATTTTCACCTCTTTCTCAAACCCAGAACTGCTGATGTTTCCTCCCAACAGGTCTCCCCCTTCTCTATTTCATTGTTTTCCTTTCAATTTCACTATAATCCATTTTCCTGTTATTTCACCAACTCCCCAAAAGTAAATCTTGCGCATAAAATTGCTCTTAAGATGCAGTGTTATTATATTATATACAGATTTATGCCATTAGAGTGGAACTAGATTCGGATAACTTAATCAAGATTTTAAATTGAGACCTTTTGATGAAAAAAGAAAAATCATAAAAGAGGGTGGTTGAAATGGGAGACCTTAAGTCATTGGTTGGAGTGAAACTAGACTCGGTTTAGTTAAGGTGAAAACTTGATCGGAAGGATACCTACTAAAGGTGGTAGACTGGATTTGTTGGCTGAAATCACTCAATAGTATAGTTCATGGATACTTTGTACCAATGTTATTATAATAAAAATATCGGAATAGAGTTATGTTAATTTAATAAGGTGGAAGGTTGGTTTAGCAGTAGTGGAGAAAATTATTAGATTATCCAGAGAATCACCATAGTCCCTTTCCAATCACTTAACGCATACTTAATTTAACTTCTTGTCAGTTGAAAATTCCATGTCATGTGAAAACTGGCTGGGATCATGGATATATGGTAGCCTTGGACCATGTAATATGTCTTTAGTTCAAAGAGTGTGGTTAAGTGTGTTATCAAATTTGTGTGTTCCTCCCTTCTATCTGAAATTATAAGTTCTGAGACAGAATTCTCACTTTGGTATTTATTGTTAGGGCAAAAGGACAGTAGAATTAAAATGACCGAATGAGTGACTTTTGTAAAGTTAGGGACTAAAGTAGATTTTTTTTAAAATTAAGGACTACCATGATGAATGCTTATAATTTTAGTGATTGGAATGGGGGTTTGCTTTGTTAATTTTGTTTTTGAGATTAATTTTAAGCAATTTCAGTGTGAAGATTTTTATATTGTTAATCAGTTAGAAATCACAAGTATGACTTTTGAAGTAGTTGTTACAATAATCTAATTTTACACAAGTTAGATTGTTGATGTATTAAATTAAAGCCAAGTGTGTGATTGTTGGTGTTGATTTATAGTTATATCTCCCTTAATCTGTTGGTGTTGATTTTAGATGTGCAGCTCTGCCACTGGAGCAAGTGTCTGATTGTTAGTAGTTTCTTGTGTTCATTTTCTTTGCAGTTTGTGGAAGCCGTTCTCGAGATACGAGCTACCTTACAGGTGCATTTTTGCTGTAAATATGCATGTGATCTGAGTAAAGTTAACTGTTACTTTCAAATGCAATAGGTTGGGGTATCACATTCACTTTGTATATGTACAGACTGTAGTTTTCTTAGAGGGAGCTTGACTTGTACACAGTGTAAAACACATGCACCTAGTATTTTAAATGGGGTTTCCCTTACAGGTAGTAAAGTAACTTTGAAAATTGACTTTTGCTTCCTTTCTTGTTGTAGTATCCAAAAGAACCACCTTCTATTGAGCTTGTGGATTGCAAGGGTCTGGATGAACAGAGACAGAAACATCTATTAAATTACATACAAAGTAAAGCCTGTGAGATCTCCCCTTGTTTAATGCTTGTAGCTCTTTGTGAGGTAACAATTGCATCATTGATCTAGCTGCACATTTTAAAACAAGAATAATGATGGTTTTGCTCCATACACATGTATGTCTCTTGTTTGTGGATCATCTTATAAGCATTTAGTTAGTAAACTCTATAGCATCTACTTCGATCACATTTTTGCTTTGGTCCTGGTTGAGATGAAAATATATAATAAAAATAAGGTCCCTTTCCCCCAAACTATTTTTATCTGGTGATATTTATCAGTAAATGAGTTTTATATGCACTCAAGTCCTTGATATTGAGGAAGACTCTTGAATTTAAATGCTTTAAAGTAATGAGACTAATAGCAAATGTTGAAAGTTCTGAAAAGCACGGTGAAAACCTGCATTAGTTTAAAATAAAGTGATAGGAGATGCCTCAGTCAATGTTTTTTGGTTCTTTAATTCAAACTTATGGGCAGATGGAGACTTGATCAAGACCAAATCAGTGGTACAGAATAACTAAGCCCAGGATGAGGGAGTTAGGCTGGTGTATGAGAAGCTTCAGGTAGCAAACCTAGCCATACTGTTACAGTAGAAATTGGGCACAAGCTTCCCTTGAATTATGCATTCTATTGTCAAATAAGGGTCTCCATATTCCGCAAGTGCTTTGAGGGACTTGCTTCCTTGTACTAGAGTATCTAGTTCCAGCTCCAGCTTACCCTCCCTCTTTCCTCTACTCCACCTGAAACTACCTGTGGCCCATTCCTCTCCATCACATACACATGTTTCATATTGCAGCAGTCTGCTGCATTGATTTCCTCATTGTGGCTTAGGAAAGATAAGCTGCTTCGTACATTGCTTCCTTGGGATTATACTTTAGTCATGTGAGGTCTATAAGCCTAAAATTTCACGTGACTACTATTTTAAACTAGTAGTTCCGTTGAGTTCGTAGGTAAATCATTAATTAAGCAACATATATATTTAGATAATGGCAGTTGTTTATATCTTTATCTTGTAATATTTGGTTACCTAAGTTTTAGAAGATAAAGGGTTTGACAAAATTAGTGGATAAGCTAGCTCAATGCTGTAACGTAAGCTCAATTTAAAATGTTATCAAGTTTGAATGTTTATGCTAATATGTGAGTTGATTGAATTATTTGATAAATATAACATGGAACAAAATAACAATATTTCATTATTTATCCCTAATTTAAAAAGTTGTAGACTATATATATTTTCAAATAATTACCATTTTTCATGAATTCAATTTCAAATGATTTATTATCTTAAATATTAGGATGCTATTTAGAGTCTTAGTTAAGTTTGTTGAGCCTATCTTGTTAGCCGCTATTAGATTCCCCTTAGTCCCCAACTCGAGATGTCTAGTTCTCGGCATGAGAGGGAGTGTTGGAAATACCACATCGACTAGATATAAAACCAAATTATACTATATAAGTGAGTGTAAAACATACCTACCAAGTTATTTTTATGAGGTTGAATTAAGTTTAAATTCTACTTTCGTAAGAGGATTTTTTTTAGTTTTATTCCTTTGTAAAATATTTTTATCCAATGAAATGAGATTATAAGGAATGATATTTGATGAGAGTGAGAGAGAGTGTGATAAGGAATTTTAAAGATAAGAAGGGCAAGTGAGGAATTCTACTGAAATAGTAATAGTATAGGGATAAAAGTTGGAATCCTTAGAAAAAGGGTAAAGTTGGAAAAAGAATAAGCTGAGGTTAAAGGCTCAAATGCTATACAAAGTAGTGTTTTAAAAAATGCTATAAAGTAGTGAGATAAGCTCTTTTATAAAAAAAACTCTTTTTGGTGTTTTTAAAAGCTAGTAAAATAAGCTAGAAGAAGCTATTTTATTGTCTTGCCAAACAAAATGAAAAATTAGTAATATTAATGGTTAAAATATTCATTAAAAATTACTCCTCGCATTTGTTGCTATTGTTTTGTTGATAACACGTTAATTTATTGCTTTATAGTTTCAGACATAGCTTTGGATAACATGATAGTTGCAGAGCATGGAAATACATCTGTCATATCAAATATAGTTTTTCATACAGTAATAATTGATAATTGATCGTTGAAATGTATCTGAAGGAAGCTGTTGAGAAACTGTCAGCTATGAATCATCCTGATGGTGATTGTCCATTGTGTTTATTCCCTTTGGTCCCAGAAGATCAGCAAAGCGAAACTTTGCCTTTTATGAAGTTAATGTCTTGTTTTCACTGCTTCCACAGGTGTGTCTATTAATTTTATAATTCTAATTTTTCCCTTCTGTTCGCACATGTATTAACACTAGATTTTTAGAAGTTTTATGGGTTTATATTTTGTCATGGCTTAGCATTAGATTTCCATATCTGATTAGTAATTGTCTATAACTGGCAGTGAATGTATCATTAGATGGTGGAAATGGCTTCAAAGTTCTAAAGAACCAGACTCTGCCAATACAGACAGTGTAGCTGCACATCGGAACCATGGTATGGATAATTGGAAGGTGTTTTGACAAGATTAAACATAGTTTTCAATATGAAAATTTTCTTTTGTACGACCAAAACATAGAAGCTTCGAGAGCTAATATATTCTGTAGAAAATCACAATTAGCCTCTGAAGTAGATCAATAATTTTCGGTTTCTAACTAGGTTTGATAACATTATTTCAATTAGAGTAATTCCTGTTTATTTTTTGTCGTTCAGAATCTTGTTAAATGGATAAGATCCCATCATAATTCCTTGATCTTGTTTTTCAATAATCTTTTGCTTGAAAATAGTGGTTTCATTCACAGCCTGAAAATTTCACATAAGTTTACACGTAGTCTTCTATGTGAAATCATTCTCATAGTAAGCCTCTGTGTAATCACATCCATTTTTTTATTAAAAAGTTTAGGAACAAGCCATGCTTTATAGTTATTCATGGAGTCATCTGAATGGCGGTACTGTGAAGAGGTTAAGGCACAGGAGACTTAGAGTTGTTAGTTACCAAGGCAACAAATTCAGCTCGCATTGCTGCTTTCCAATGATTAATGCCTAAGCTTTCTTCACGGTTGTTGGTTTCATAGTAGTAAGTAGAAATATAGCATGTAAGAGAGTGTGGAGACTGCCCAGTTTGTTACATACCTTTTCTTGCCGAGGAATTTATGTTTTTTGGTATCGATGATATTTATATTTTAAGACAATCCATTTGGATTAGATAACTCAGCTTCTTTAGTTATGGATTCTTTATATAATTATTTTAAATATCCACAATTTGATATTTTAGTTTAGAGATTGTATTTAGGTAGCATATTAACGTCTATTCTGTTTTTCATTGCATGAAATACATACCTCATTTGTCCTGCTTTAATGCAGTCCTAATAAAAAACAATGAAAATTCATAGTATTATACATTCTCAAGGAAATTATGTTTTTTATTGTTAGACAATCATAAGAAAATGGAAGAGAGTGTGGGAAATTGTCCCGTCTGTCGCAAACCTTTTCTTGCCAAGGATTTGGACCATGTGCTTGCCCTAGTTGGATCATACTCTTCCCAATTGGTAAGTTATTTGTTTCAACTCTACTGCATGGACTGTAAATGAGAATTTCATTATTGGTTTATATTTGTTTGTCTAAATGGTTTGGAGTTAGATGATAGGCCTAGTTGGGACAAATAATTTTCACAAATCGTTATTTTATATGCATTTCAAGAATGGGTTTGTTTTAGATTGTTTGATGTGTTGAATTGAATCTGATATTTAGGTTGTGGAATAGAAGAATTGAATTTTTTTTTAGAAATATATATGTTAGATATTGTTTGATATTATTAAGATATTGTTAATCACAATATCAAATAATATTTTCTATTTACTCTATTTATTTTCAGTTACTTTTTTTAATTGTATCTTTCTTTATTATAAATAGATTATCCTATGTGTCGTTTATACACAAGAGATTAATCTCAAACTCTATTTTCTTTATTCTCAACAATATATTTCAACGCTGTTTGTGGTATACTATTAGATGCTTGTGACTCTTGCTCCTTGTAAGTTTTAATCTTGTGAAACAGAAGTGAAGTTTTATTCAACAGAACGAGGTCTCAATTCCAAGAATCAATTTCAGTGGTTGCCTTTATAGGGTCAATATTTTGACGCACTTTGTCAAAACTTCAAACTTGATATTAGTGCCAAAAAATTGGTTGAATGACAACAATCTTGTTTTGAATATTAGTTCCTTATATCTTGATCTTGAAGTTAGTCTTTGTTTCCCCTTGGATTTCAGACTTCAGACAATGAAGAACTCAACGATGAAGATACGCTCCTTCAATCAGAGAATGAGATCATTAGGAGACATAAATTTAAAGCCATCCTAAATTTACAGAAGGAGAACAGTGGCTTGATTGAACCCAAAAAAGATATAGTCATATTAACTGGTATGTATCTTCCACAACCAGTTGCAATGCCGAGCTCCACATCAACCAAGGAATCTGATGAGCAGACACAAAATGAACCACCTGCAGTTGTGTCAGCAAAACACGTCGGTGGGACGTCAAATGGACCCAGTTCTAGCAGGCAGAGGAATTTCGGTCCAAGGAGGCAGAAAGCAAGAAGTGATATGAAATCCAAGAAAACCAGTTCAACAGTGGGTAAGAAGAGATACTCCCAGCAATAAGCAATAGAAGTGATGTCTCTTACTGGTATAGCAGTGTGTTTGGTTTAGTGAAGTGGATGTGAAATTGGAAGTAGGTTTTGCTTTATTTGATGAGAAAACAAACATACTTTAGGTTTTATTATCACATATATGTTTCAAAAGGTGAAAAACAAAGTATAGATAGTAGAAAAAGACAGAGATCTGTGCCTCTTTTTTCCCTTTTTCAGCTAAAGGGGTGCTGGAGAAGCAGAAGCCAAGAAAGGAAAGACAAGCAAATTGATGTGTTTTCTGTTTTTCCTTTTATGATTGATTTTGCAATCAGGTTATGATTTGACATTCTGCCTTTTCTCATAATAATATTTTCTTAATCGGAGATTTTCTTTTTGATATGGAGTTTTGAATGCTACTTTTGATTCTATTCAAGGAATTAGCATTGAGCCTAACTGAATTTTAAGCCTCGTGTTCCAGTTCTTGCAGAATGAATCAGTGCAGCAACACTCTTCTCTCCTTTGTGTAATTTGTGGTTTTTCTGTTTTTTCTCCATGGAAAAGTTTATTCAAATGATATGCATTTTGTTTCTCTATGATTTAGAGGTTTACTGATTCCGACTTATTCAAATATATTTTTGATTCTTGAAAATTTTTGAGTTTTGTTTTTTATTTCTAATAATTTTTTTTTTGTTTTTGTCTAAAAATTGTAGTTATATAGCTTTAAATAGTAAAATAAAACTATTTGCCTAATATTTTTACGATTAAAGTAATATAAATAATAATGAGAACAAAAAATAGAAAATAAAAAATTATTTTTAGGAACAAAACAGTAAAATATGATAATTTTTCTTGAAGTAAAACTTAACCAAGCTTTACTGCAAAGAATATAAGTTCTTTGCCATAAGCTCTAAATAACATCAACAGAAGTTCTCACATGTTATAAGCCAATATGACACATCTACAAAAGTCAATTGGTAAAACGATTAAGATTATAATTAGAATTATATGTTTTACTTTTTTTCTTATGATAATAAAAAATAATAAAATTATTATTATTGTCATTATTATAATTACAAAATTAAATATAAATAATTTTTATAATTTTGTTGTAAATATTTTTTTTTTGTCAATATTTCTACAATAATTAAGAGAAATACAACTCCACCAAATAATGTGCAATACTTCTTCTATGAGGAAAAAGTTTGTGTTGTGGTGATACAGCTTAACTTTAATTTAATCATAATATAGTATTTGAAATTATCTAAAACAGTAACATGAAATTTCCAGTATCATTATTGGTATTACAAATATTGTGATTTGAGTCAAAATTAGGAAGTATTCTAAAATCTTCCTAATTTAAAAAAATAAATTTAGAAAAATAAATTCATAATCTGATTCATACATGAACATTCTAAAATCTTCTCCTTCTCTTTTAATATGTCTTGTCCAACCTTTATTATTAATTCAGCAATTTGTCATATTCATAATTTATATATAAAAGTCAACATAATCATCGTTAGAGAATACAATATATATACATCACTAAAACTGTGACATCCTATTTAATAAAATAAATTTACTCAATAAAGCATCACAAAATTATAATACTAAAGGAGCAATTAGATGAACAGGGAACATAAGGAAATCCACTATTACAGTCATCCAGGAAGTACTTAAAAGATGGTGAAGCACATTAACAATTGCCTCTAACAAAGCATAACCTAAAGGAGTTTTATCAGTATTACAAAAAAGCAGCAATGCCCCTCAAGAGCATGGAATTACAAAAGGGCACTAGGCCAAAGAACTGTTCCTAAGAGTCACATATACTATTTACTAAGCTGCACCACTGCTACCACCAGGCCTATTTCCAGGATTTCCCCCATCTGCTCCCACCAATAAGGTGATCATTGCAAAAGAGAAGACAAGACAAGAAACATACACAAAATGAAAGGGTAAGCTAGTGTAATTTGACTTTAACATATTATACCAGACAAATATTTAAAGCAGTCCCAGCATGCAACATCGTAAGCACAAAGAATCATGTTATAGCAAATAAACAGGACACTAAGACTCAATTATTCGGATAAATATATTAAAATCGGATTCACTGGACTCTCGCACTTGTGGTGGCCTCTACTGCTCTGCAGAGCCATTGCCAATGGGTTTCACCCTACCACACACAAGGTTAGCCTTTAAACGTCTAAGGCCATTATCCTGCCAGAGACTAGGGCCTCCCGCTACTCTCACCACTTGGCTCAGTTTGCTCTACATGAGACTCACTGACCCTTTAGAGTTTCGGTATGCGGTCCTTACTTGAATCCATATCTTAATATATACACTACACACCACCGTGAGATCTCCCCACGAGACTCATGAAATTACGCCTATCTCACACCAATATCATGTTTCTCATATCATAACCACCACTTTCATCTCATACATTCAATGTTTATTCCACCCAACCACCATTTAACAATTTCATGCCATAACTCATGCCAAACATACCAATTTCAGTGCATACAGATCACACAACCAAGCATATTAGATACGTACAGCCAAACCATGAAAACTTTCAAGAATATAGAATCAAATTTGCCCAATTCTCGATCAGGCTAAAAGCCTTCGGTCATGCTACATCAACTGTCTCGCTTAAGCTAGGCGTTGTCGCCTGAGCGAGTCCTGCAACAGTAGCACTCTGCGAGCTCTCGCTTGGGCGAGACCACCACTTGCCCAAAACCAAAGTCCCTCGCCTGGACGAGGACGCAAGCAGAGAGCACATCTGGTTTCCTCGAGTACTCGCTTGGGCGAGCCATTTTCGCCTGAGCGAGACAATGCATCGCTCAAAACCAGAATTGGTCGCCTGAGCGAGATGCTTGAGCAGAACCAGGGTGAGTTTCTGCTAATCTCGCCTAGGCGAGACGAGCTCGCTTGGGCGAGAATACCAGCTCTCACCACTGTTCCACGCATGCAGCACTAAAACCAGCCAACACAAACCACACAGTTCATTCATATGCGAGCACATGCACTCTTTAAATCATTTCAAGCATGAAACAGAACAGAAGCACACCACATACTTCAAAAACACGAAAAGGAACCTAGCTTCCCTTACCTTTTCAGATGCAAGAAAAGGAGCAGCAACTGAAAGAGCGCAACTTAGGCACAACAGCTCCACGAACTAGGATGGTGAGCTGAAATGAAAACCCCAGGACCCAAACTAAAGTAAGAGAATGAACCCTAAACGCAACAAAACACCCAACTGGAAAAGGAGAAAGAAAAAGCTACAACAAATCCGAGGGGTAACTTACCAGAGGAAAACAGTTGAGCTAGCTCGAGGGTGGAAGTTCTCTATGCTCTAGCAGAGCTTTTGCTTTCGTAGAGAGAGACAGGAGAGGAACTATTTTTCTGAAGAAAAGAGTAAAGTGAGATTGTGAGGGGGCTGACAGAGTATTGGGGTCCTACAGAGGGACTGACATTGGACCTACGAAAAAGCCGGGCCCAACGCTTAGGAACAGAAAAAGGGACTTACAAAAACTCTATACCCCCAATTTGACACTATTTATTTAATCTTTACTCAACAAGTATTAATTTAATTAAAATATAACACTGATTTACCTAAATTGTTTTGGTCTTGAAAAAAAAATTTAAAATATCATGTATTTCCAGTGATAAATTTTTTTTTTATGTTATCACAAATTAATCATGATTTATATAATGTTTTAATGTGTTATAATTAATTTATTAATTTAGATATAAAGTTATTGAGAATAATTATACTAATTTAACCATAAAATATTGTGTTAGTTTAATAAACACGTGAAAAAGTAGATTAGGTTTACTCAATATGTATGTTTATCACTTTTCATCAATGTTATAGCTGTTACATTTAAACTTCTTTGTAATTTTCTAGTTTTGTGAAATTTCTGCTCCCACCATGACATCAATTTCTTGTGTGGACGCCCACTACATAATTAAAAATTTTCATATTTTACGGGATTTTTTTATAAATTTATTATAAAATTTTGTAAAAAAATATTTTTTTTCTAAAAATTTTAATCGATAATAATTTATTATTTTTTGTGAATAATTATTTTTTACAAAATTATAAAATTATTTTTTATAAATTTTATTATAAAAAATATTTTATACAAAATATTTTGTAAAATGATCGATAACAATTTATTGTAAATTATTCATAATAAAATTTGTCAGTATTATCTAAAAAAATATTTACAAAACGACAAAAAAAATATCTATGTTCACTTCTTTGTAATTGTACATTTTGTAAGCTTTGTTTACTTATAATCAAGGTAAAAATAACTGGTTTAATATCTCAGACTTTTACAAGTTTTAATGATGATATACGTAGGATATGATTTATAGAAGTGAGAAATTTAATGAATGTGATATAATTTTATATACATTTTATTAAATAAGTGGATTTTAAAAAAATTATCATATAAATAATTGTAGATAAATTATGTATAGATAATGTAATTTCATTACATACAAATTATATTGAGTAAAAAATATTTTAATTTATTTTATTATAAATAAAATTGTACTTAAACAATATATAGATATAATCACAATGTGTGACAAAAACAACTTAGAACATATGATCAAATATGCATATTATTCACACAATCTTTATTGGGTTTGCATGGATTTGAACGTGCACCACATATATATTAGCAACCTTGCCGTAATCCAATAATTTATTTCTATCATAAATAATTTGATTTATGTAAAAGACTAGCCGATGTTATTTTTTTAACTTTTTATTAGTGTTAAATTTTGTGAATAAAATCAACTTATTTATCATTTTTATCTTGTTTAATCCTTAAATTTATGTTGTTTTTACATTGTTTTATATTTTAGTTATTTTTTTTACTTCTAATCTTTATTATGAGTGTGTGAAATAAGTAAATAGAAAATAATTCTGGTGAAGGACAACAAACTGGAATTCATGATCAGACACTTACAAATGCATAATTTATAATAAAATACTAGAAAAGTAATCATCAAAATATAAAACATAATATATATATATATATATATATATATATATATATATCAACCTATATTTATTTATAAGAGTAAAACATAAACTTTTTTTATGAGAAAAAAATATTAACTTCTTAAAGCATCATATTTTTTACATTATATAATCTGTCTTATATATAAATATCATCTTTCTCAATTTTACATATTAGTGTTAATAAAGTAAGCTTCCAAAACCTATTAACTGTTTTCAAGTATCAAGTTTCAAAATTTTGGCACAATTAAGTCAAACTCAATGATCTTTGTCAATTAGTAAAATTCTACTTTATCAAGTTTCAATTTTTTTTCCACAATTAAGTCGAACTCAATGGTTCTTATTAACTAGTAAAATTCTACCTTATCTTACAAAAAGAATGAAAGTTGAAAAACAAGAATTGTATTAATTATAAACATGAATCTTTTTCTTCACAAAAAGATATAAAAATTACAAATATAAATGAGAAGAGAT